>NC_061122.1:115436974-115551158 GCF_002878395.1 Capsicum annuum | reverse complement strand
GGGGGTATTTTCACCACTCAACTACATTAAGAGAACACTTGCGAGAAAACTAGATCAAAAAATACCATTTCATGGTAGATGCGGAGGCGTTCCTTCACAACATTTTCAGTGTCATCAGACCGTGTAATAAGTTTGGTTTCACAATGCGGCGGAGGGAGAAGGGGAGGCATGTACATTCTAGTTTTGCCATCTTCACCCTTCATATCAATGCAGGCAACATTGTAATTGCCTCCACACTCGCTACAAGTTCTTCTTCCTAAGCACTTGGCAATCAACGCATCTTCCCGAAGCTTCAGATTAATCACCAGGTCGATGTCCGTCACTCCCTCTAAGATTTCCTAAATAACCAAATAACATATATATAATAGGATCAGGGAAAATGTCGTCTATATTGAGGAGACGAAACTGATTAACTTCAGTGCATAAAGCAGCTTAGCCAAAATCAGAGGAAAGCAGACAACCATGAAGTACTTACACTGTTGATAATCCATTGCTTGGACCTGTACATATCAGATCTGTTTCATCTCTAATCCAATTATAGAGGAAACAAACTTCCAAATACAGGAACCAAGAGCTGCAGAGAGATTCAATTGTAGTAAAAGTTTTGATTGGCATAAAAACAAAAGTTATACGCCAGAGGGTACGGTGAACCCAACGAAGTCCAAAATATATAAAATAATTTAGCCTTCAAACAAATGACCATAAGTTTCAGCATTTGCTCATGGATTTTAATATGTTACCAGAATTTCACAATCATATCAGTCATTCTGATGGCAATAAGGATATGACCATCGATCAGCCTCAGCCAAAAATAACAGAAATTCAGGAAGCTGTGTGTCTACATCATAGTGTCAAAAAGCAGAAGAGATTAAGAAGACATACAGGTCCATGACAACACATGAAGTTGACTTTTATTAAGCAGGAAAAAGCAGGCAATAGAAGAGACAGCCGGGAACGAGAGGCAGGGGAATGCTTGTGTTGGGAACTTTTGGTCCCAAGAACAAGGGAAATAGTTATGATCCTCTAAATTGGTGGAGAGACTCAGCAAGCAGTCTTATCTAGGGATAGGAAACCTTGTTTCACTAGTGAATACTGACTTTGCACAAAAGAATGTCAAAAGATAACTATATGTGGCTCTACCTCTGCTGTACACATTACAGCCTCCTGAAGTCTCAATTTATTAATCTTCAAGAGTGTTCGACTTTTGCCCTTCAGATGATTGATTCAAACTTTATGCATGAACCAAAAGACAATGATCAGGAGGCATAAATATTTTATCCTTAGGCATACAAAACTAAGGGATATCAGCTCTAATGTCTTTCTCCCTATCCTTGGAGGAAAGGGGATAGTCATGTTCCATACTTTGATTTTTTCTTTTTGGGAAGAAAATGACTAGGGTTAAACAAGAATATAAATTCCTTCAATTGAGATGCAGGTTTCACCCCTGTATTTTGAAATAGAACTGTTTTATGCTGAGTAAGATAGAAGTTCCAAACATACTTAAGATCTACCTCCTTTCAACAGGTTTTGTCACATCACAGTCATGGAACATATGATGAAAATATCCAGAACTCTCTCAACATATGAACTGCAGCAGCCAACAAAAATTGTCGTATAAGATACGTATCCTTGTTACAAGATTTGCAGTCCTGCATTAGGCAGAAAGTTAACTAAATCCTCTAATAGTTCATCTATCTACCTTTTGATGAGTTGATCCTCTGCCATGAAGATATTGGCAGCTTCCACAAATTTAGAAATTGCTCTAATCCCACAAACATTTGTGCAGCAATAAATGATACAGACAACAAAATATAACATAATGCAATTGAGAAACAAAAGATTGGTTAAGAAACAATAGAAAAATTCTACCAAATAAAGAAGTTACGCTTCTAATTAAAACAAAGGATATAACAGTACTAACTGTCCAAGAAAACCGTAAAGTTGTGACTGTTAAAATCACTAAAACAATATGTTGAGCTACAGCCTACATAAGCCTTTCAAAACTGAAGTATCCACAATCGTATGGCCATTAAAGTTAAAACCCAAGAAAAAAGCTCCCAAACTAGTTAACATTGATATCAAAGTGATATTTCAAATATTCTCCTTATCCATAACAACTATAGCAAGGGCATTTATTTCTCATATTGTACTTTGCCTGTGCCCTCATACTAGTCATGCAAAGGTAGAAAAGCAGATAAGAAACCCATTCCTCAAAGGCTACAATTTTTTAATCAGACGAGAATTAGAATGTATCCTCAAAATTGTACATACCATCCTCATTACAAGGAGACGGTTCTCTAGGCCCTGGAGATGAACTATTAGTTTTATACTGTCAGCAAAATTTCCAGATGATGCTCATTATAAGAGGAGTAGCGACACGATGCTTTGTGCCAATCAAACAATCAACACATGCACATGATGCTCAGTTAAGTAGAGGCAATTGTGGATGAAATCTCAGTAAAGCCTTTTAACTAGGTACATCTGAGAAGATGTTAATGTTAGTACTACCTAGTTACGAAAAACCCTGAAAGGACTTAATTTAGAACTTTTCAACGCCATTACTTGCATGAAATACAAATAAAATATAAGCTATACCAAAAAGTTTCTAGTAGCAACTGAAGAGAACATATGAGATTAGGTACATGGCTGCTCAAACACACCACAAATTTTTAAGTTAATTTTAAGGAGTTGAAGACTAATTAACCATGGTAAATGTTTCACAGGGTCTCTCTCCCAATTATCAGGTGTCACTAGAAGAAATCAAGAAACAATTACTAAGACACACTTGGACCAGATATTTGCTCTTATTAGCTCAGAAATTTGCTCTTATCTCCATCAATTTCAACTATAATAAGAACATAAGAATTTGCTAAAATATCTGAAGAAAAAATTATGCAGTTCAGAGTCATGCTCTTCAGAGAAAGTTTGAAGTAAAATACAAATAAAAAGTATCTCATGTAAGATGGATGTATTATCTCCTCTGGTTAAATCTAATCACCTCAACTAAGAGCTTAGTTCTCAGGCATCAGAGTCTATTGAGAGAACTGTTAAAAGTTGCTTTAAGGAATGCACGTGAATTCTTTTAATTTTCTCCAGTTCTTTCCTTTTAAATAAGACTCCTGGTCAAATTAGTATTTCTATTTTTGGTAGGAAACAGTTAGTTGTTTCTGTTTTTTAAAATAGCAAATAACCGTTTTTTTTTAATGGTAAGTTTAACCTATTTTTTAGTTGTAATAGGGACTATTTAAGTTAGGAGTTATTATCAAATAAAAGACGCTGCTTTAACCAGAAAAGAAAAACTATCTGTGTCTTCTCTTCTTTTAACTCCACCTCTGTTTCAGCTGCTATTATTTGGCTCTCCTTCCTGCGTTATTTCCCTTAACGGTGTTAAAACCAACAAGAACCATTTCGAGCATTGTTGGTGATTTCAATGTTTGTACTTTATAGATTCATTTCGTACAACAATATATTCAACTTGGTCTTGAGCACGCGGCATTTCAATTGCAGGTCCATAACCATTAACCTGTTATAGTAATGCATCCTCGCTAGGTGTGAAAGAGCTCTCAAGTACTGATATAGAACGTTTATATATTATCTTGCTAAGTTATATTTATAGGAAGCCTCTGTGTGCCAGATACCAAACTGCGAAAGAAAATATTGGCCTATTAAAGTAGACAGATCCTGTGCCCGGGGTCTATCGGAAACAACCTCTCTACTTCTTTGGAGGTAGTGGTATGGACTGCGTACATTCTACCCTCCTCAGACCCCACAATGTGGGAATATACTGGGTTTGTTGTTGTTGTTGTTGAAAGTAGACAGATTTGCAGGATTAAGTTCCCAGTCAATAGATGAAAAAATCAAATTAAATAATACAGACATGTACGAAATATGATAATAGCACATATATATGCTGGTGTATGTGCGTGAGTAAGGATTTCATTTAGATTAGTGAACTCTTCCCTACAAAAAGCTGGAAGAGTATTTATTCAGCAAGCACAACAATCAAGTTGGACATAGGTAAATGTTTTTTTGCAACTGTTAACAAATAACTGCTCACCGCCTGCCGCATAGTTCGAGGAAATCCATCAAGAATAAATCCTGTTTCACCCTTAGCTTCTCCAGCTTCAAGACTTTTTGATAGTAAATCAATTACAATTTCATCTGAAATTAATTGCCCTTGGTTAACAATATCTGCAAGCTGCAACAGAAGGCACAAAATTATCAGAAAAAGATTTAGTAGAATGATTCAAGGGAAAAACGCAGTGAAGTAAATGAAGAGCAGCAAAGCTGATAAATACAACAACAACAAACCCAGTATATTCCCACATAGTGAGGTCTGGGGAGGGTAGAATGTACGCAGTCCATACCACTACATCCGAAGAAGTAGAGAGGCTGTTTCCGATAGACCCCCGGCTCAAGAAAAGGACCGAGACCGTGTTCAAATATCGCAAGCATACAACATGATAAAATAACAACGATACAACAACCTCAAATAAGTACATGAACCAACAAAAGGCACCCCCTCCCCCCAACCCTAGTAGCCCTACCAACCAAGCTACACGAAACTCTCCTAACTGACTTAACCACATCCCTTAGCCCTCTACCCCAATACTCTTCCTCCAAACCTTCCTATCAAGAGTCATGTCCTCAGTGAGCCGTAATTGCTCCATGTCACGTCTAATTACTTCTGTCCAGTATTTCTTCGATCTACCCCTATCCCGCTTGAAACCATCCAAGGCCAACCTCTCACACCTACGAACTGGAGCATCTGTGCCCCTTCTCATCACATGCCCAAATCATCTCAATCTCCCTTCCCGAATTTTATCCTCCACCGACGCCACTCCTACCTTGCCCCGAATAGCCTCATTCCTAACCCTGTCAGCTCTTATGATACCGCACATCCAACGCAACATCCTCATTTTTGTCACCTTCAACTTTTGGACGTGAGAGTTCTTAACCGGCCAGCACTCCGCGCCATACAACATAGCCGGCCGGACTGCAACTCTGTAGAATTTGCCTTTAAGCTTGAGAGACACCTTTTTATCGCAAAGGATTCCCGAGGCGAGCCACCATTTCAACCAACCTACCCCAATACGGTGAGAGACATCCTCGTCAATCTCTCCATTCCCCTGAATCATAGACCCAAGATACTTAAAACTATCTCTCTTACACACCACCTGAGACTCCAACTTTACTACCACCTCGTCCTCTTGCCTCGTGTCACTAAACTTACACTCCAAGTACTCCGTCTTTGTCCTACTCAACCTGAAACCTTTAGTTTCCAGGGTTTGTCTCCAAACCTCCAACTTATCATTAACACCTCGACGCGACTCATCAATCAAGACTGCATCATCCCGCAAAAAACATACACCATGGCACCCCACCTTGAATACTCCTTGTCAACACATCCATAACCACAGCGAATAAAAACGGACTAAGAGTCGATCCCTGGTGCAATCCAGTCAGGACCAAAAAATGGTCAGAATCCCCTCCCACAGACCTTACCCGAGTCTTCGCTCCCTCGTACATGTCCCTAATCGAACAAATGTACGCCATAGGGACCCCTCACTTCCAAGCATCTCCAAAGAACCTCCCTAGGAACTTTGTCATATGCCTTTTCCAAGTCAATAAACACCATGTGAAGATCCCCCTTCCTCTCTCTATACTGCTCAACCAGTCTCCGCACTAGGTGAATTGCCTCAGTCGTCGAGCGACCAGGCCTAAAACCAAACTGATTCTCCGAAATAAACACTATCCTCCTCAATAAGCTGATAAATACAAATTCATATTTTCATATCTAATCTTACAGATCAGAATTGCCTTCAACCTATCAAAGAAGCAATTATTTTGATACAAAATAATTTCAAAAGATGGCGAAAATGCTCGAAGAATAGAGGTGGAGTACAATGATCCCATTGTATGAGAACAAGAGTGACATTCAGAATTAACTATAGGGGTATCAAACTACTAAGTCACACTATGAAAGTTTGGGAGAGGGTAGTGGAGATGAGGAAGGCGAGAGGCGTGGCTATTAATGTGAACTAGTTCGGTTTCATCCAGGGCCGCTCAACTACAGAAGTCATTCATCATGTAAGGAGACTAATGGAGCAATTTAGGGAGAAGGACAACTTACCCATGGGATTCATCAACCTAGAAAAGGCTTACGATAATGTCCCAAGGGAAGTTCTATGGAGATGCTTGGAGGCTAAAGGGATACATGCGGCATACATTAGGGCGATCAAGGATATGTCCGATGGAGCTAAGACTCGAGTAAGGTCAATCGAAAGAGACTCATAGCACTTCCCAGTTGTGATGGGGTTGCACGTAGGATCATATTTTAGCTTGTTTTTGTTTGCCTTAATGATGGATGAATTGACGCGGCATATTCAAGGAGAGGTGCCATGGTACATGTTATTTGCGTACGACATAGCTAGACTCAAGGCGGAGTTAATGCTAAGCTGGAGGTTTGAAGACAAACCCTAAAGTCCAGAAAGGGTTCAAGTTAAGCATTAACAAGACAAAATACTTGGGAGTGCAAATTCAGTAATGTAACACACAGAAGCTAGCGTGAATGTGAGGCTTGATATACAGGCCATCCAAGAGAGCGAGTATCAAGTATCTAGGCTCTATTATCCAAAAAGAATGAGGAGATTGATGAAAATGTTACACGTTGTATTGGTGAAAGATGGATAAAATGGAAGCTCGCATTTGGAGTCATGTATTATAGAAGGTACCACTTAAAGAAAAGTTCCACAGAGTAGTGGTTAGACTAAGTATGTTCTATGGAACGACATTCAGAAAATAAAAGCTGCAGAAATAAGAATATTACGAAAATATATGGGCATATTAGGAGGGATAGAATTAGAGATGAAGATATCTGGGATAGGATAGGAATGGTTTCGACAGAGAACAAGATGCGGGAAGCGAGGTTGCAATGGGTTAGGCATGTGCAAAGGAAATGCATGGATGCCTCGGTGCAGAGGTGGGGGAGGTAGGCCAAAAGAGTATTGCAGAGAGGTGACGAGACAAGACATGGCATAATTTCAACTTACCGAGGAGATGACCATAAATAGGAGATTATGGAGGAATACAGATTAGGGCAGAAAATTAACCGGTAGTAGAGCATTATCTTGTTTATCTTTCCATACTAGTAGTCATAGCATTATTCCTGTAGTTTCTTGTCGCACAGTTACTATTATTTTGTTTCTGTGATTGGCCCCCTATCAGTATTACTTTTTTTTTTAACTGTTTGGCAAGTTTTAAAGCTGAGGGACTTTTGAAACCACCTCTCTAGAGGTAAGGTTGTGTACACTCTACTCTCCCAAGATTCTACTTGAGGATTTCACTGGGTCTGTTGTTGTTGTTGTACTATTCAAAATGATTTGTCACGCTTTCTGTAGTATTTTGCCATGACTTTTCACTTTTGTCAATTCTTTTGTCATGTTGCTTAACTGGTTTTCCTTGAGGCAAGGGTCTATCAAAAACAACCTAAATACCTCAAAGGTAGAGATAAGATCTGCATACACTCTACCTACCCCAGACTTGATATTGGTTAAGTTGTTATAATACAAAAAGAACAACAACCAAAATATGAAAACATAAATAATTAATACAAATTAAAAAAGGAAGCTCGGTGCACTAAAGCTCCCACTATGCATGGGGTTCATTGAAAGTCCGGACCACAAGGGCCTATTGTACGCAGTCTTATCCTACAATTCTAATATTTAATAGAAATTAAGATGGATAGACACAAGACATTAGAAATAATCATATTCGACAAAAGATACAAGTAGCACATTATAGGAGATAACGAGAGAAGACTGCAAGATGGTCAAATCATGTCCTACGTACTTCAAATTGCATAGATCAGTGCTGTAACACCATGATGATTGAAGGTATGACATCAAGTTGAGGTAGACCTAAAATTCCATGGACCAAAGTTGTCTCAAAAGACCTATAATATCTTGAAATCAATGCGGATTTATCATAGCGCGTACAATGGAAGCAAAGATCCATGTAAGCAATACCAACTAGTTGGAATTAATATTTATTGGTTGTTGGTAATTACGTTAAGTCCAATGTCTGCTAATACACCTTAAGTTTGGTTAAATTTTATATTTCAAAGTAGGGACAAGTGTGATAATTGAAAATTAGAGGATATCTACTCTTAGTGAACCACTAGTTACTTTTTAATAAAATTTACTGAGCAACTAGAGAACCAGTAGTTACTTTAAAATACAATTTATTGAGCAATGAAATAACGGACAAAAGAAAAAAAAAATTAGTCATGTCTCCTATATTTCTTTTTTTTTAAAAAGAACCAAGTCACGTCTCGCACCCTACTGGTTTAAGGTTGAGCCATCGCAATTATTATTGTAGTATTGGTAGTAAATTTTTTTTGGGAGAACTTCATGTGAAAGCAACAAGATAATCAGATAAAACGATTTTTCTTATTTTCATTTATTGTCCAAATAAGATACAAAGGTAATTACTATTTGAACATTAAGAACTTTCCAAATAATAATCCTTTTTAAAAATATCTTAACATGGTTGCAGCATCCAAAGTCAAGAAAATCAATGCTAAAAGTATTGAAATAAGCTTATTTTCACTTTGAATAAAGATAATAATTTTATATGGTAAGAGTAGGAGGGTTTGTAGGTCGTGGATTAGAGTAGAAGGTTGGTAGTTGAGTGTTCTCTCGCCTTTTTTTTTTTTTTTTTTTTTTGACAATGATAACAGAGAGTGTTCTCTCGCTTTCCTGCAGTGTAGCCTAGGTGGTATAAGTTTTGGGTTCTTTGATTATTGTTACCACATTTATTTCTTGTGCTTCGGCTATCACACAAGTTTGTTGTTGTTACTGCTCTTTTTCTTCCGTATGCTATGTACTGCTTTCCATACCACAGTATTTCGTTGTTTTTAGCGCTTTCATTTCCATATTCCCTTTTTCAAACTGCTATGAGATGCTTTACTTGAGCCGAGGGTCTATTGGAAATGACCTCTCTCGTTTCTACAAGGTAGGGGTGAGATCTGCAAACACTCTATTCTCCCCAAACCCCACATGTGGGATTACATTGGGTATGTTGTTGTTGTAATCTTTTTACGTAGTAAAAGACCTAATATATACATCTGAAAGTGAAAGAACCAGATATATCTCTCACAACATAGGCAAATGTATCTCTCAAACCACTAATAAAAGTATACTTACAACTACTTCCCCTGTTATTTAGCCATTGCATAACTTAATAAGATGTCACCAGAATTGTTGCAACATTTTCATTGGCTCATGGGTACTATATTATATTATTAACATAAAGCAGTTTTTAGCTTACAGTTTGAGTAAGCTTAAAGTTATTTCGAACTTTCTAGATTAAGTCACGAACAAAAAAGAAGTTGGGGTGGCAGGGAGGAGGGAGAAAAGAATTGAATATTTCTACCAAACTATCCTAAAAGAGGAGAAAATGTAAATACTTTTAGCCAAAACTTCCATGAACATCCTTTGGCCAGACAGACAGAGCATTTGAATTAAACTACCCTGTGTATCCTTAAGAAAGTTTCCAGTCTAACAAATCCAACAAAAATGGTATCACAGAAAATCTCCAACTTACACCTTACTTGGTCAGGCACTTGGAATTTTTGTGTGCATCATGGTCGTTATATTAAAAGAAGATCAGTCATTTACCCATGGGTGTGGCCTAATAGCAATGAAGTGGGTTGAGAACTATGAGGTTTCAGGAAACACTAGATGATTTCTTTCCATATTTCCTAGCCTTGGTGGACAGAGTTACCCGGTACCAGTTGTTGGTGGAAGTAGGTAAACCGTGGAATTAGTCGAGGTGTGCGCAAGCTGGCTTGGACACTACGGCTAATTTAAAAAAATAATTTAAATGACTACTACATATACACACACATATAACCAATCCAGTAGATGTTTGGAGTGGAGGAAAATATTATCCCTTAGGAAATGATTGTCTTGATCAATTTCCAGTGTTTGGTTATGTACAAGAGTAGACGTTACATAGTAATTGTACAGGACTAGGGTAAGGTATGAGCTTAATAGTTTTGTGATATATTTAGGTCTTAAAAGTTTATAGCATGTTGAATGAAACCATTAAAATAGAATAAGAGTTGAGATATCTGAAAAAGAAAATGACTTGCCATTTTGTCCATTATGACACGAAATATATTCCTTGGAGAATACATTTTGAATATTTTAAGGCAAACAAACATTTTCCGCTACACCACACACATCAAATCCCGTTAAAAGATGGGAACCATTCTCTCACTTAAAAACTGAAAGGAAACCAAGATAAGAAATTAGACCTGTGAGGCAAGAGGACCATGAGAGGAGAGTTGTTGGCGAACGAGATCACCAGTGGCTATGTGGGGTACGCCAAGAAGCTTAGATAGCCGAGCTGCATAGGTCCCTTTTCCGACACCAGGGCAACCCAAGAACACCCACTGGACATTTCTGCCCTTAGTTTCAAGACAATTAGTCGGAGATACAACTACTTTAACATTGTCTTCAGAAGGTTTGTAACAAAAACCCCGGGTTAAATTGGTGGTTCTACATCGCCATCTTACCACTGCACGGCTCCAAACCGCCATAATTAATGAATCAGAAGCAAGGAATTAATAAGATACAGAAAAGAGACAAGTTATTGAGAGAGTAGTGGGATCTTTCAGGCTTTTGGGGGTTAATGATTGAATTGAACTAACTGGGAAGTCTGAGGAAAAGGAAAGGGGTGAATGAAACACGTGGGTGGAAAAATGGAAATGGGGTATAACTGACAATAAATATGAACTGCCGACCATCAAAGATGTGATTATGTCAGCAAGCACAGGTGTTTGTCAAAAGATTCAACGGACTGCAAAACCCAATGTTTGTTCTTACGAGAATAGTGTTGCGCCATGATACACGTGCTTTCGAATTGGGGTGTCTTCTTTAAAACCTAGAATGCGGTTATTACATTTTTCATTGATAAATGATAAGTTTTTATATAAATTTTGTGATTGTAATTAATAATTAGGATCGACCCTAAAGTTCATAAAAATAAATCAAAAACTACTGAATTGTATTGAGCAAATTTATGTGTAAAATATAAAATACATTACGTTTTTTTTTTAAATTAAAAACCAAACTCGTCGACCTAATTTTATTAAATCAAAATAGATGTACAAAAGGTTCAGTCCAAGTGAGAACCCGCTCCAGTAAATCAAACAAAATAAACAAAAGAAAATAAAATCTATGTAAAGGAAATTAGAGAGAATAGTGGAAGTCTAGAAGTTTCATGTTCTCCGATCTCTTCGCCTTCAACAATCAAAGCTCCTGTTGTAACCATGGAGGAACAAAAATAGCTCACTAAGGCTCCAATCAACTTGGATCTCCGAGCAACATAACTTGGTTGTCTCAAAATTGAACCCAAACCCTCTCATTCCCTGGAGTTCTCATCATCTAGTCGAAGACAAAGGTTTTAGCTACGAGATGAAGATAGTAAGGTGTCGATCTTTGTACGTACCAGCTTCTATCACTTTTATGAAATATCAAAACTGATATTACTTTGCCTTTTCTACCCTTTTCAGGAATTTGTTAGATTTATCGTCGAAACTATAAAGTTGTTCCACGGTACGAGAGCAAACCTTTTTGGTATTTTTTTTTGTGCTTGTCCAAAAATATTCCCTTTAGCTAATTTAGATCTGAACTAGCATGTACTCCGAACTTTGGACTATTTCAACTCAAGTCACATAAGAACTCTTACGGGGTATTGCGCAATCGTTACCTATAAAGATCTATTTCAAGCTAAGGAGTTTTGTCTAATTTAGTTACAGGCTATGTTTCTTTACAAATACAACTTTAGGCTTATTGCATCTATCCTGATTCAAAATCTCCATTGAAACTCTTTCGAGGAATGAATCTAAAAAGAAGTTAATACCTCCTCAGGAAAGGCTTCCTTAGAGTAATCGACAAGACATGACCAAAGTAAAATAAATTTATTTTGATCTTTGTAATGCATAATGTTGAAACTGTGGAACTATGTATTTTCTTTGCAAAATTTTTATTGGTATTTTCTTTACAATTTCTTTAAATGAATCAATATGTGCTTTGAGGAATTTACTAATATGTAACTTGTATGTTTCACTAATATGGTGATTTTTTTAGCATTCTTATTATCATGTGTGACTCCTTCTATTTATCTAGATTTAATATTCTTGTTATCTCTATGGGTACATGTTGATGTGACTGAAATGTTTGAATACCTCCAAAATCAAAACATATATTAGTAAATAATTTGTTAAAATGTTGTCTTCTCTGAGTATGATTTACATACATGTGTCCCTTCTTCTCCATTCTTTGATTTTGATCAATGTCATGCATATGCTCTAAGGGTAATCCCACTCTCTTTCCATAATGATCAGGTGCATACAAAGTTGAGAAGAATACTAGAAGACAAAGGTAATGATTTGAATCAAGAGAAAGAAGAGCGGGTGAAACAAAATAGCATTCCCCAGAATGTTGTCTAGTGAAACGATTATTGGGGTAAAGGAGAAATTGAATCCTACTAAGAGTATGTTCACATTAGAAAAAAAAATTCAGACAATTTTATCAATAGTGCTACAAAGGTCACTGTCCTAGAGGAGGGCATCACTATTAAAAATGTTTTTAATATATTAACATAGGAGAACAATACTAATACTAGAGATCTTAAGACTGACATCTGACTATTGACAAAATTATTGATATGTCAATGAAGTTAAGAAAGGAGACAAATAGAATATTAAAAGGGGGCATCAACCAAAGCATGGTGTACTAACTCCTTTAACAAGGACAACAACATAACTAATAAAGGGGTTTGATTTGAATCAATCTAAAAAGATAATCGTGATACAAATAGATATAGGAAATGGATATAATGCATGAAATTCAATTGAGGACCCTAGGATGCAAGTTTCAATTTCGAATATATAGACTCTTCAAGGGGAGACATCAAGGTGGGAAGATAGGTATATGTTAAAGATGATATTCTATTAGATATGGGAAGATATTAGTTATGGAAGAGAAAATTTTAAAAGAATTTATGGATGAATCCCCAACAACGAGAGTTGATGATTCTGAAATCAATAACATCCAAAATATCCAAGGGAGAGCTAATTGAAGAGTGAACAGACATAATGGTGGTATCCTATCCATTGTTTGTATCACCTATAGTCAATATATAAATGATAGAAATATAGACATAAGATGAGCAACATATAGTTGATTGACAACATATCAACATAAGTTGAATGAGGTAGATATTTAAAATAGGGTAGATGATGCCCAAAGTAAGGTTGTGGCTACATACCCTAACTCTAAACACATCACTAATCTTATAAGACTGAGGTTGTAAATAGTTCTAAAAAAGATTTGGTTATAAAAGAGAAAAATAGAACTAGCTTATTAAGGTGAAGTAGGGGACACCAACCAAGATCTTATATGATACTATATCACACAACATAGAAGTTGTACTAGGAATAGGTCAATATTTAAGAAGACTTATCTCCTAAACTTGTAAAAGATGGAGAAAGGGGAGAAAACAAGGAAAAGTGAAAAACCAACAACCTATAAGGGCCATGCCAAAAACAGAGCCACTACAAGTAATTCTAAATGATGAGTAAGGACATGATATGAAATTCATATGAGTTAGGATACAACAAATATTTCATAGACTTCAAATGCTCAACAAACACAACATATACATTTGATAGCCTTGATTGAGCCATTTCAAAGTTCTAGGGATATTCAGAGGCATAGTAGGAGATTAAAAATGAATATAGTAAGTACAAATTTAATATAAATATTTTATTCTTTGCGGATGACAACACAATGGTGGAAATTATAAGTGAAACATGGCAATTGATCACCTTAAAACTATGTCTACATAACTAATAAAAACACATGATTATTACCATAGTGTATGTATGTAATGACCCTCCAGTCGTTATAGAGTAGTTAGGGTGTACGTATCTTGTTAGAGTTTTCCTAGTAAGTTGAGCTACTAAAATTTTAAGGTGGGGTAGTTCAAAACTGAAAACTTGTGTTGTGTTTATTCATGGTGAATTATGATTCATGGTGTTGTGTTTTATGGTGTCATTGTAATAACCCTCCAGGTCATTTTTGTATTTCCATTCATTTTTGTTATTTAGAGTTTTTCTATAGCTTTCCTAGGTCATTTATGACTTGCTGGAACTAACAACTTGGTTACCGGGTAGTTTGTTTAGATTTTAGAGCTAATTTTCTATTTTGAAGTCGTCGCTAGTTTAATTTAGCTACTAGGCAAAAGCTTCAGTCAAACAACCTTGAATACTAATTCTAACTATTCTAACAACTCTGAAACATTGATTTTAGGCTAGGTGGACCCTTGGATTGAGTCTCGAGGCTTCCAAACTCATTTTGAGCTATTGGATGAAAATTAAGTAAAATAACGCATGGTATGGCTAGTTTTCATTGAAACATACTCGAATAGAATTTTTGACTGGGACATTGAGTTCACCACATCAAATTTGATAGGATAGCATAGTTTATTTGCGTATATGGTATTTTGAATGAAATTCGAGAGGTTGGCGGAGACTTAGAAAAAATTTTTGTTGGTGCATCGCTTAAGCACCCATGAGGTTGCTTAAGCGAATACCAATAAAGCTGGCTCGCTGTCGCTAAAATGGCTGGGCATCACATAACAAGTATCACTTAAGCGATATCTTTGGTGTTTAAGCGATGGCTACTTAAGTGGTTAAGTTACGCTTAAGTAGTACCTGGGCTGACACAGTGTTGCTTAAGAGACATTGTGTTGCTTAAGCATTGACCGTTTAAGAGATACGATATCTACTCAAGTGATACTTGTGGACTTGGGAAGGGTATAAATACCCTACTTAGCCCGATTTTCATCATTTTTTCATCCATTCCCTAGAATATTTAACCCTAAAAATGGGAAACTTGAGAGAATCATTTGTGGTTGATTTTAGAGCTTGGGTGAAGTTAATTTACGCATTTCTTCTTTGAATTTGTGGTAAGATTTCATTAGTTTCTTGATAGAATCTTTCATCTTTTTCCAAAATCCCTAAAAGATTGGTGGCTTAATTGTAGCACCATTAGAGCTGAAAATTCACCCATTTTGAGGGTAAATGTACCTTGAGCATAAAGAAACGTTATGTTGATTTAAAAAATGTGATACCATAAAAAGGCCTCATATGGGATCTTTACGCAATTTTGGACACAAAGCACAATAGTGCAATGTGGGTATCATTATTCTCATTTTGATGGGTAAATTTTGATTTTGATAGTGTGGTACCTTACGAAACTTTCTCAAAAAGGTAGATCAAAAGATTAGCAAATTCTTCGAGCTTTTCTTCGGCGTTTAAGTAGGCTAGATTTACCCTCTTCATAGAGTGGGCTATTTTGTAGTATGCTTATGATATTATGCTAGATATGGGATGAGATTTAGGTGTTGGAGGTCTGACTAAAAATATTTAGGTTAATTAGACTTTTTATGCTATCTTGAAACCATAATTTTGGCGAAACTGACTTAGTGGATCGTGTTTTAGGGTAAGTTGCATCTTAGGGATAACTAAGGCTTATTTCAAATATAAAAATGAATTTAGATATCTTAGCCTAGTCTGGGGTAGATTTTGCCTAAAAATAGATTTCGAGAATTAGAAGTGGGCCCCTCCAGCACACCTTAGGTCAAGACTCGTGTTACCTTTTATAGACTTATTACGCGTGTTAAACCTTTATTAGTGATTCTTTTTGGACTTTGAGGAGGTTAAATATGAAATGATTATGTTAGTTTGGTAATTGAGAGTTGGTGCTAATTTCAGATAAAGTTCGGTGGTTTATTGATGTAATGTACTTATATAGTTTATTGTTACGACTTATTGATATGGTCAATTAATATGAGTTCTTATTGAAATCAGATAATTAGTGATGGTATTTATAATATGAGTTCCTATTTAAGTCTGACAAATAATGTTATGATGATGATACTATTGAGGATGTTCTGATGATAACGATATGAGTTTTGGTTCAAGTTCGTCATTAAGAGTTGGGCATGATATGATTCGGTATAGATGGGTTGATAGTTATAGGTGACATTCGATAAAGTTGTGGATCTTTGATTATTTATTTCCCTTGATGGTACCTTCCAGGCTTATGGGGGCCTGCGTTGGGTTATGTACTTTTCTACACTTATTGACTTATATGGGACAATTTTGTAGTTATAGTTGTGTGATATTTATGTTACTATTCTAGATTTATTTATTTATTCATGTACAATAGTGTTGGAGCTTATTTCCAGGTTTGCTCTATTACCTAGACTTAGTTTACTTTATCTTGTACTTTATCGTATTTAAATCATGATTTAGCTTAGTCAACCGTTGATGCATACTAAATACTTATGGTTTTGGTACTAATACTCTACTTTTGTACTTTTTGGTGCAAATTTGAGTACTAGTTACCGGTGTTGACGTGACGCTCGTGCTGGATTGATTTCAGAGATGGGACGAGCTCTTTAAGTTAGTGTTGCCCTTTTTTATCCGTTTATTTATATATGTCTAGTTTTTCATTTTTAAGACAAATTGTACTAAACTATTCAATACTTTTAGTTCATTTATAGTAGCTCTGGTATCAACATTACTGAGTCTTGGGAAGATTGTTGCTCTTTTATCTATCTATTAGATTATTATGACTGCTTATTGCTATTTTAACTTTTTAAATATTGATTTCTGGCTTTTAGGCTATTCCCTCCAAGTAAGCCCATTGGGTGTAGCTTCGGGATATAGTTTGGCTTACCTACTGTCTTGATAGTAAATACCATCATGACTTATAAATCGGGTTGTGATAAATTGGTATCAGAGCCCAAGTTTCACCGGCATTATTGGTATATGACTAAGTTTCTAATAGAGTCCCGCGAATCCCAATGATGACGATAGTTTCTTGTCTTCGGGAGGCTATAGGACATTCTTAGGAGTTCTTTACTTCTTTCACCCATTTTTTTCTAAGATTCTGAGCTGGTTTCTAAAGCATTCCTTTGGTTTCACTCAATCAAAAATGGCTAGGACACGTGCTATCTCTATACAAGACGAGGGTCCTAAGAACAAGCTTAGGGATTCTATCATTGTTTGTGGATGACCTAGGGATCATGGATAACCCAATTATATGTTCCCAGTTAAGGGCCAGGATAGGGGGCTTTCACCAGACCCTATCCCTGCCCCCGATCTAGAGATTCTGGCACCCCAGCTAGCGGTAGGCCAGGGACCAGTGCAGGTTCTACCGAGGTTTGTTTCTTCTTCAGTGCTTAGGGATGCCTTTTTTTCAGCTTTTGGTTTTGGCTGGTGGTGCACCATCTGATGGTGCACAATCTACGAATCATACTGGTACTAATGTAGGGGTACAACCTATTATTGCAACTCCCAAAGTTCAGGTCCTTCATGCACTGGTGGTTGCCCAATCAGTAGTTTCTCATCCGCTGGTTGCCAAGCCTGCTATGTCTATTGAGGAGCAGAAAATGTTGGGTATGTTCTTGAGATTGTATCCTTTAGTTTCTTAGGTGCATCGAGTGAGGATTCTATGAGTTCTTGATTGCTTGTGAAAATAGGCTTCATAATTTGGGCCTAGTTGAGACTCGTGTTATAGATTACACTAATTTTCAGTTGGACTTGACAGCTCTGCATTGGTGGATAGGTCATCTTGATTCCAGGATGGTGGTTCATCCCAATTGACATGGACTCAGTTCTCTGAGATCTTATTAGAGAAGTATATGCCTTGCAGTCTTAGGGATCGTCTGAAGGATCAGTTCTCTAGGTTAGAGTAGGGTTCTATGTCTGTTATAGAGTATAAGGCTCAATTTCATGAGTTGTCTAGGCATGCTACTTCTAATATGACTAGCGAGTATGAAAGGTTTGTTGCTTTATTCGGGATTAAGACTTCCTCTTTTTATGTCTACACAGAGTTTGGTTACTGCAGGTAGGTCTTTTGTTGAGGTTTCTGATAATGCTCAAGTTATGGAGGAGATACATCATGAAGCCTAAGGAGGGAGCGATAAGAGGCCACTGTATTAGGGTAGTTTAGTGGGAGCCATAGTAGGTCATGGTTCAGAGGCGATAGTTCTCAGGGTTGGTACCTTTTGTACCAGTCATATCAGCATTAAGGCCAGTCTAGTAGGCCAGCTCAAGCCATACATTATCTATGGAGGCCAGTCTAGTTTCAGTGGTCGTCCTGGCCATGGTAGTGGTTAGTCTTTGAGAGGTTTTGATGTGCTATAGAAATATAGCACTTTCAATGCTTAAAATAAGGAAAAGATGCAAGTATTTGAGGTTATTTGTTAGATATGATGGTTTTGGGTTTGTTTTGTTGGAAATCATGTTTTGGATGATAAGTTCGTGAAAAATGTGAAAAAGGTATTATTTGCTATCTTTTAAGAAATTATGGATATTTGAGACACGTTCCGACTTGATCGTGATCAAAGAATGTTCGAGAGTCGAAGAAGAGCTGAAAATATGACTCCCGACACCTACTAAGTCAACCGATAAACCACATGTGGGACCTACAAACCACTGGTAGGCAAAGCAAGTGCCAGAATTCCAAAATCTCGAGAGCTGAACTTGCAAGATTTTTCCATCTGGTACTTGCAGTTTGTACCTATGCCCAGGGACAGTAACACAGGTACTACCTGCGACCAGTGCCAGACCGCGGGTACAAACAATATGTGGCCACCGACCCAGTTTCTCCTATTTCATTTGTGCTTTGGTTTTAGGGTTTCCTCATGTACTATAAATACCCTTAATGTATTTTTCAGTAGGAGTTAGGCACTTTTAATATTCACAAACATATTTTGATTGGAACATTTGATTTTGATCTTTGGATTTACATATATTGACTTCAGTTGATTAATTCAGTAACGATTGTAGGTTTTTACAATTCTTATCATTGTGATTTCATCTATGCTTTCAACTATGAATGATATTGATTTCTTCACAAGTATGAGCGGCTAAAACCCATAACTAGGGTTGTGAAAACCCTGAAGGATTGATGAAGTAGGGGAAGTACGATTATTGAATTAAACCGATACCCATGGCATGCAGTGCATTATTTCATTGTAATAGATTTCTTAGCGGTGGCCAACATTAATATCTCACCTAGATTATTGCTACTTACTCCAAAAGAGGAGTAGTGACTAGTAAACTATAATGACAATAGTAATTTTGAGTTTAGCTGTAGATCCATGCTATTAGGTATTATCTATGTAAGATGGTTAGATTCCATCTAATAAATAGAGACTCAAAAGGTAATAGTTAACTGGGATCAAGATAAGGGTTATTAAGGCGACATATTGAGGCTCAAAAGGTAAAGGGTGAAATCTGTCTACTCATCCAAAAGACTGTAGATGGTACATAACTTATTGATTCTGCATGCAGGTATCGGCTTGGTTCAATATAGCATGATAAGCCTACAGAGTTGAGAAGTCAAGGGGAACACAATCCTAGTGTTCACCAAAACTGATCACAACTGAAGTTGATATTTACTCTTAGTTCAATAGTTCCATTCAAATCCCTCATTTATTTTTCCAGTTCTTGCCCGTCAATTATAACATCAAAAATCCATGAGTTCATATTTTACATTGTGATTCGACCTAAACTTCATTGGGTTACTATATTTTGATAGCAGATGTATATCATCTGATCAGAGGTGTTGTTTGGACGTCATCAAAATTTTAACGCCATTATCGGGGAATACATGTTGATTTGTAAACAAAGGTTGTTGCAATCTTTGGGTTGTTCTTTTTGTTCATAGATGGGCATACACAGGTGTATTCCTAGCACATGAAGTAGAGGCAATCCTTACTCGCACTGAATCCAAATCCAATGAGGATCCTACAAATACCTGGTAGGATGTTTGGGTAGAAAAGAGACGAACTTCCTGAAGGGGTTCGTGATATTGCACCTCCCCCTTCTTTTGAAGGAGTTCAGGACATCGTTGATCGAAAGACTGGTAATCTTTTAGCCTAAGTTGAGAGAAGGGTAATAAAAGAAGCTTAATGCATAGCTCGAGAGGTAGAGTTATCTGAGTGGAGATAGGTAGTAGACCACCGAGCAGTACTCAATAGAAACCAGAATAGAAACAGAGGAGGCCAACCTCAAGTGACCCAGTGTATCAGTATGTTTAGCCATATAAAGATGATAAAGAGGATCTAGGATATGTTGAGCCGACAGAGACTGGACCTATCATTCTTCCTGTTTAGCTCTCTTTTGTCAAGTTCAACATTTCTAATACGATGATTCAACTCTTATACTTGAAGGGTGTAATTACAGGGTTTCCTACTAACGTGCCAACATGCATCTGGCAAATTTTACTGGGATCTTCTCTTTATAGACCATACCTGGGGTAGATCAGGATGCATTAAGACTGAGGTTGTTTCCCTTTTTGCTTATTGGAGAGGCATCTTTATGGCTAGGGGAACTTCCAAGAGGGTCTGTCACTATATGGATCGAGTTACGTAGATAATTTTTGAACAAAATCTTTCCTCCATCTAGAGTATTACAGCTCAAGGATGAGATTTATAACTTTAGGAAGCTGTTGTCAGAATCTATGTATGAGGCATAGTTCAGGTTCAAGAAGAAGCTCAACATGGTTCCCAACCACCAGATTTTAAGGAAAAGCTTATTGAAGATATTCTATAGAGACGTGACTATCAGTTCTAGAGTAATGACAAACACTATCTTGGGAGGAGCCTTCATGAGATTACAATGGAAGATGGCTTTGAGTATTATGGATCAGATCTCATTAAATAATCGTGGGTGGCAAACTCGGGCAGTTAAGAAAGGTTGTGACATTTCTGCCATTGGAGCTTCTGGTGATTGGAGAGTAGCTGAGGATGCTGTAGCTTAGGATATTTTACTATTGACGATAGACATTGGTGAGTTGGACAAACAATTTGCAATGATAAATTATGTAAGGTTAAAGTAGTAAGGGTATAGGGTGCAACTTCTAGGGTGCATGAGTCTAAGTTAGAGGAGGAGGTAAAGTATGTGAATCATCAGTTGGCGGGTTTCCAAGCCCAAGGGCAAGGGAATAAAGGTCAGAACTATGATGATAGAGATAAATACATTCCACCTGACAGACGAGTTATGAAATCGAGAATAGAAAAGATGTTGGCTAAGCTGATGAAGGGTTAAGAGAGTCAAGATGCTTGCCTTAAAGAACTCAAGGCCGATGTTTCAGGATTGGCCCAGAAGGTTGAGCCACATACAACTGCTATAAAGTAGTTGGAGCAGCATTATATGCAAATCTTTGTTACTTTTGCTGACAGACAGTCAAGAATACTTCCTAGAGACAATGTGTCGAATCCTCAAACACTGGTTCATTATTTTTCTATTAACACTAAGAGTGATTCCCTACCTGATGATCACTTTTTGCCCACTACTAATAAGCCAAAGAAGGAAAATATGGTTGCAGATGAGCCACCTGATGCTGAATTTGTAAAGCTGACTTATAATGATGATAATTTTGGGAGTGATGATGATGATGATAGGGTAGCAGGAGATCTCTAAGATATAGTGCAGTAGTTTAGTGCTACTTTTCTTGCATATTTAGTAGAAAAGAGGGTAGACCAAGGTGCAGTCACTATTCCATGTTCTATTGGTCCTTATGACATTAATCAAGCTTTATGCGATACAGGAGTAGGAATAAATATAATACCATTGGTGAAATACAAAGTATTGGGGTTAGGCGAACTCAAGCCTACATCTACAAGGTTGTTGATGCCTAATTCATATTTAAAAGAGCCAATGGGTATTTTGCGATATGTAGAAGTAAAAGTGGCACCATTTACGTATCCAACCGATTTCATGATTTTAGATTGTGAAGTAGATACTCATTCTCCAATTATCTTAGGTAGATCTTCCTTGTCCACTGACCGGGTGTCGATTGATATGAACCTAGAGGAGATCACTTTCAAATGGAATGATTACCAAATAGTGTTGAACATATACATTACATTTCAGCAGCTTGATGATATGAGGGTGGTAGCAATGATTGATGCAGTAGATGATGATATGGTTGCAACAGAGGTGCCTATTAAGGAGAGATTAGGGTAGAATCATTAGCAGCAGTGATTATGATCTTCAAAAGTGATGGGATAGATGAGTATGATGAGTTAGTTTAGGCATTGCATGGCATAGATTATTATATATATGCCCCTAAGAAGTTGGATCTTGACTTGAAGAATAGAACCACACCTCTTGCAAGACCATCAATTGAAGAACCACCAGTATTAGAATTGAAAGCCCTCCTACCTCATTTGCAGTATGCATTCTTAGGGGCCAACAAGACCTTACCGGTAATTATTGCAGTAGATTTAGTAGGAGCACAGGTCGAAGCTTAGATATTAGTATTATGAAAGTTTAAGATAGCTATTGGGTGGACCATTGCAAACCTCGTAAGGATTCCACCAGGTATATGCACACACAAGATATAGCTTAAGCTAGACAACATTCTTAGTACTAAGTATTAGAGACGACTGAATCCTCCTATGCAGGAGGTAGTGAAAAGGGAGATAATCAAGTGGTTAGATGCTGGAGTGGTTTTTTTCATTACAGATAAAAATCTGGTGAGCTCGGTTCAATACGTAGGAGGAATCACTGTGGTTCCAAATAAAAAGAATGAATTAGTACCAGTGAGGCCAGTGACCTGTTGAAGAGTATGAATGGACTATAGAAAGCTTAATAAGTGGACATAAAAAGACCAATTCCCCATGCCATTTATGGATTAGATGCTGGATAGATTAGAAGGCATAGATTGGTATTATTTCTTGACGTGTATTTGGGTTACAATCAAATCATGATTTCTCCCAAATACCATGAAAATACTAATTTTACTTGCCCTTATAGGACCTTTGCATTTAAGCAAATGTTATTTGGGTTGTGTAATATGCCTGCTACTTTTTAGAGATGTATGATGTCTATATTCTCCAACATGCTGGAAGATATTATTGAAGTATTCATGGTTGGATTTTTAGTGGTTGGGTACTTATTTGATGATTATTTAGCCCATTTGGCCAGTGCATTGCAGAGATATGAAGAGTGCAACTTGGTACTAAATTAGGAAAAATGCCACTTTATGGTGAAAAAAGGTATTATTCTAGGGCACAAGATCTCCATAAATGGTATTAAGATGGACAAAGCGATAATTGAGGTAATTGATAAGCTGCCACTGCCAGTGTCAGTTAAAGGCATATAGAGTTTTTTGGGTCATGCAGGCTTTTATAGAAGGTTCATCAAGGACTTCTCCAAAATTGCAAGTCCTCTATGCAATATTTTGGAGAAGTAGGTGAAATTTTTTTCGATGATGATTATATCAATGCTTTCAAATGACTAAAGGAGTGGTTAATTACAATGCCCATTATTTTGTCTCTTGATTGGTTTACATCTTTTGAGGTAATGTATGATGTAAGTGGAGTGGCCTTAGGAGCTATTCTAGGATAAAGAAGAGAAAAGAAACCACACCCCATCTACTATGCCAACAAAGCTTTAAATCCCGCACAAAAAAATTGCATAGTTACAGAGCAAAAGCTACTTACGGTGGTTTTCACTTTTGAAAAATTTTGGTCTTATTTGATTGGGACTAAGGTTATAGTGCACACTGACCATGCATACTTGAGGTACTTGATATTGAAGAAAGATGCCAAACCCAGACTGATTCATTGGGTTCTCTTACTACAAGATTTTGATTTTGAAGTCAAGGACTAAAAAAGAAAAGCAAATCAAGTTGCGGACCACTCGTCTAGACTTGAGGAGGAGACCATACAAATACTAGGGGATAATCTTGAGATATATGATGCTTTTCTTGATGAGAGAGTGTTGGCAGCATCTCATGATTTGATTCTCTGGTTTTCTAATTTTGCCAATTTTTTCGCAAGCGATATTGTCCTAGATGATATATCCTTCTAGCAGCGACAGAGATTTATGCACAAGGCAAGGAAGTTCTTCTGGGATGAGCTATATTTGCTTAGGATCTACTCTGATGGTGTGATTTGGAGATGCATTCCAAAGGTGGAGATGATGAGCATTTTGGAAGCTTGTCATTCTTCACTTGTTAGGAGTCACCTGATAATGCTCAAATTACACTCTTGAATGGGTGTAATCTATCATTGCCAGTTAAATAACCCAGCTTAGGTTGGGGTCGAATCCACAAGGAGTGAAAGCATGGAATTCAAAACTCAATAGTGTTGATAGTCTACTAAAAGGTGACCCGTAATGTGAATGAATCAAGTATAAATGTAAAATGGGGGAATTAGTTTCAGTGTGGTTATAATGATAACTACTTTAATTTTAGAGCACTATCTTGACATTAAAAAAATGCTAAGAGTGAATACCACTGGGAATAGACCTTGGGGTTATGCAATTCTAGGTGTGGGTTCAAGCATGGGTACTTAACACTTTATCCAACTTTAGATAAAATTCATGGGTAGGCTAGATGTCAATGTATTGATGTCAATCTTTCAATTACGACATCAAATTTCACAAATGGGTTCTTTCAAACACCTCACAAGTGTGACAAGTTTGCATATCTATTGCCTCAATTTGCATCCTTATGTCTAAGATATGTATTCAAATAAGATGATTCAAGTTATTGGTTGCATTTATTCCTCACCCATATCTCCTCTTTCAAGGATGACATGGGTTCACGAGTGGTTGGGGTTTGAAACCCCTAACTCTTGATTAAATCATGAAATAAATGCAACACCCATTACAAATAACTTATTAGGAGGATAAATAGTTCACACCCATGCACTACCATAACCTAATCAAGCATAACCCCAAGACTTAAAATTAGCTACTCATATACAAAAAAGGATAGAAATATACCAAAGTTATCATTGACTTCATCCGTGAGAAATAAATATAATATAGTTCCAAACTTGGAAATTCAATAAATCTTCAATGGAAAATCACTAATTCTTACTTGGGAATCACTCACATAATTTTTTTATTCAAGACTAGTACAATGTTCTTCTAAGATAAAAAGATAGGTGCTAAGATGAAAAGATAAAAACTAAGATGAAAAATGAAACTTAGGTCTTGAAAAAATGAGCTAGAAATCCTTCTTTATGCCCCCACATTTGACAAAATTACAAAATTACCACCTTTCTCTAATTTTCTTGAGTGGATCTAAAGAGGATGGAGAGCAGATAGAGAGTAGATGGATAGCAGTTCTAAAGTATATGCAAAGCGGGTGCAAATCGAATGACTCTTTTACTTTACATTTGGCCTCTTGTTGACTTGAATGACTTGCCTATCTTCACTTTTTGCTTTTACCTATATAAATGAGAATTAATTAAAAGAGTACCATTAAACAAATGGAAAAACATGATAATTTAGGCTTAAAATATGTTAGCAAGTTGTCAAATTGATGACTTATCATCTCCACAGTGGCATACAAACAAATCACAAGATTCTATAGTGAGGTTTTTACTAGCCTTCTATTTATAAGGATGCTCATCATTTTACAAAAGCATGTGACTAATGTCAGTGTCAAGGAAATATTTCATGCTAGGAACTCCCTATGACACCCATTCTAGAGTTGTAGTTGTTTGATGTGTGGGGGATTAATTTCTTGGGCCTATTCGTGTGCTTCTATGACATAAGGTATATTTTGATAGCAGTTGAATCTGTATCAAAGTGGGTGGAGGCAGTTGCACTTCTAGACAATGAAGGTAGGAGCATCACCGTCTTTTTGAAGAGGAACATTTTTTCCTAATTTGGCACCCCACGTGAAATTATCAATGATAGTGGGTTATACTTCTACAATCTCTTCTTTAAAGAATTGCTTAATAGATATGGTGTAAGGCATAAGGTGGCAATACCTGACCATCCTCAGACGAGTGGGCAAGTGGAAGTCTCAAATAGAGAGATAAAGTCTATATTGGCAAAAACTATGAATGCTAATAGGACTGAATGGTCTAGAAAATTAGTAATGTATTGTGGGCTCACCAGACAACCTATAAGACCCCCTAGGCTCCTTTCCATATCAGCTTATGTATGGAAAAGCATGCCATTTACTGGTTGAACTCGAACATTAGGCACTATGGGCAATGAAAAGGCTAAATTTTGAGTGACATGATGCATCAAACTTAGGGTTGAGCAAGGTGAATAAGTTGGATGAATTCTGACTCTGTGCTTATGAGAGCTCGTTGATATATGAAGAAAACATAAAGATTTACCATTACAAGAAGATCTAGAAGAGAATATTCAAACCCGGTGATTTGGTCTTCTTTTATAATTTAAGACTATGCTTGTTTCCTGGCAAGTTGAAATCAAGATGGACTGGACCATTTACTGTGGTTAAGGTGTTCCTATATAGTGCTATTGAGATAAAGCATAGTAGTGATATCCCGTTTAAAGTGAACGAGCAGCGAGTGAAACATTACATGGAAAACCTAGAAAAAGTCAGAGTTTGTGTTGAAATAGACCTTGGCGAAGTCTGAGTAGCCAAGGGAACTAAGTAATGCCGCGGTAGTAAATCAGGCGCTGCTTGGAAGGCAACCCAAGGTACACAGACGCCTCGTGCATTCTAGGTATGTTCTCACTTCTCTCTATTTTACTTTATTTTAGCGCATTAAGGACAATACACAATTTTTCATTGGGGTGGGCATACCATGCCACCATGGATTTTTATTGCTATGCTTTTTTCCTATCAACCATGGTATGGTTTTAGAACTGACATGTCTAGGATAACTTTGTGTATTATTGTGTTTTATTTTGTATTGTTTTGTTTCTGTGCAATCAAGAGATTTTTGAGAATTTAAGGCAGTAGTCATGTTTTGACTAATTTTTTTTACCCCTCCAAATTTGTGTTTTAGAACTGTATGAATGTATATATGTGTGAACATTATGGATCTTGTTATGGCATTAGGATTAGGGATATTATTATCACTTTCTAACAATTACATGAACCGAATAGGTAGTAGTTGATAATATTGACTCTGTGGTATGTGTGTATGAGATACTACCTAGTTCCCTTTGTGTGTCGAATTCAAAACTTGCCTGGTTAGTCTTTCCTGGGTTGGAGGATAGTTGGTTAGGAAAGGATCATTGGCCATTTTTTATTTTAGTCCACTTTTAGCCTAAATGACCTTCCATGTGTGAATTATATCCCTTGATCCTGAATTTGAGACTTTGTAGCCTATTTTTCTTGTTTCACCATTTACCTTCCCATTTTTGATACAATGAACCTATTCCTCCTTGGACATTGAGCACCTCAACTCAGGCAAAATGCCTAAGTTAAGGGTGGCTATAATAGGGGTGTGTAGTGTAAAATAGGTTTAAAGAAGGGTAAAATAAGAGAAAAAGTTAGTAGGGCTCGGTGTGGTAGAAAAAGAAAAGAGAAAGAAAAAGAAAAAGAAATGAAAAGTTATGAAAAAGAGAAAAAGAAATAATAAAGAATACCCAGCTTGAATGTGCATAAAAGAATAAAGGAGAAATAAGGGGTGAATAAAAAGAAATGGGCTAGTAAATGACACCCCAAAGTTAGTGTAGTTCCAAGGAGGATTAGTTACCTGATATGTCTATATGTTCCATACCAGCCCCCAAGCCTACATTACAACCGAGAAAAGTCCTATAGTAATCTTAACTTGACTATCTGAATGCTAAAGTAAGGAAAATTAGGGCAAGCCTATGGTATTTGACATACATTTATTGGAATTTCTCTTCTAAATGTGAGTTTCTCTTGAATGTCCCTGCATTGACATGCATGATTTCATATGAGCGAGTGGGACATCTTTGTTGTGAGGGCACTTATATCATGTTGCTAGTTATTTGCTTGTTTTGGGTAGTGTAACTTGTATATATGAGTAACTGTCTTTTGCTAATGTAATTGTCATACCTTGATCCTATTGTATCACATTGTTGTGCTTTTTATTAATACACGATTGGTTTTGAAAAATAAGATTGGAGGGAGTGTTGTAATTTGAGTTTTACGTGTTGACTGTCTGCCTTTAATATCTTAGTTTCTCCTAATTAAGCGTCTTTGCCTGAGGACATGCAAAAATTCTAAGTTAAGGGTGTTGATGATCATTAGAAATATAGCACTTTCGATGCTTAAAATAAGGAAAAGATACAGTTTTCTAAGGTTATTTGGTTAGATATGATGCTTTTTTGGTATGTTGCAGGAAATCATGTTTTGGATGATAAGTTCATGAAAAGCTATTTTTGGATATTTTTAGAGCTATTATGGATGTTCGGGAAACTTTTTGGCTTGATCTTGATCAAAGAATGTTTGAGAATCAAAGAAGAGCTTAAAAGTGACTCCTGGCACCTACTAAGTCAACCTATGAACAATATGTAGGACCTACGAACTGCTGGTAGGTAAAGCAAGTACCAGAATTCCAAAATCCCTAGAGCTGAAATTGTAGGATTTTTTCCATCCGATACCTGCGGTTTGTACCTATGTCTAGGGCCAGGACCGCAGGTACTACTTGCGCCCGGTGCCAGACTACGTGTACGAACCACATATGGCCATCGACCCTATTTCTTCTATTTTATTCGAGCTTTGGTTTTAGGGTTTCCTTATGTACTATAAATACTCTTTATGTGTTTTTAGTAGGAGTTACACACTGTTGATATTCACAAACATATTTGGATTCTAAGATTTGATTTTGATCTTGGGATTTACGTGTACTGACTTCAGTTGATTAATTCTGTAATAGTTATGGGTTTTTACAATTCTTATCATTTTGATTTCTCTATGATTTCAACTATGAATGATATTGATTTCTTTACAAGTACGAAAGGCTAAAACCCATAGCTAGGGTTGTGAAAACCCTAGCAGATTGACGAAGTAGGGGAAGTGTATTTATTAAATTGAGCCAATGTCCATGGCATGTATTGTATTATCTTCTCTATAATAGATTTCTTAGTGGTGGCCAACGTTAAGATCCCGCCTAGATTATTGCTACTTACTCCATAAGAGGAGTAATGACTAGGAAAAGATAATGACAATAGTAATTTGGAGTTTAGCTGTCAATTCATGCCACTAGGTATTATTAATGTAAGATGGTTTGATTTTATATAATAACTAGAGACTCAAAACCTAATAGTTAATTGTGATCATGATATGGGTTAGTAAGGTGACATTCTGAGACTCAAAAGGTAAAGGGTGAAATCTATTTACTCATCCAAAAGACTGTAGATGGTACATAACTTATCGATTTGTCATGCAAGGTATCGAGTTAGTTCAATGTAGCATGATAATCCTACAGAGTTGAGAAGTTATTGGGAACACAATCCTAGTGTTCACCAATACTGATCACGACCGAAGTCGATATTAACTCTTTGTTCTATAGTTCCACTCAAATCCCCCATTTACTTTTCCAGTTCTTGCCCATCGATTATAATATCTGAAATTGACGAGTCCATATATTCCCTTAGAATTCGACCTCAACCTTTATTGGGTTACTATATTTTGACAGCGACTGCATCATCATCTGATCAGAGGTGTTATTTGGACATCATCAAGTTTGTCTTCTGATTAATCTAGTTGTGGTGGTTATTTTTGGTCAATGTGATATGTAGTTTCAGTTCAATGCCTGGGGCATGTTATTGTTGTAGAGCTTTTGGTTATTTCTTAAGAGAATACCCTACTTGTGGAGCGATGCTTCCTTTAGTTCAGAGTGTTCCATTAATTTAAATAGTTTTGCCCCCAGTTAGAGGTGGTATGCATGGTTATATGGTAGTACCCAGGGTAATCGTAGAAGTTCTCAAGCAGGTAAGAAAGGATATTGGTGAGGAGTCTAGCCAGGTGGCGAGTGTGGTCAGTTGTATGTTATACCTGCTAGACCCAAGATTGAGTCTTTAGATATTTTTATTATAGGTACAATCTTGGTATGCCGTTAGTCGGCTATTGCTTTATTTGATCTGGGATCTACTTTGTAACACCTCAGATTCTTGCCTCTAAAAATTTTTGAGCTTTGAGCTCACTGCCCAAGATAAAACCTTAATAACAAGTCATGAAGATTCCCTACGAGCCATTTATTAAAAATCGTAGCCTAAATAGTACAGGTGCCAAAGTTTCTATCTTGAGTATGATTAAGACCATACGAGTCGTGGAGAGACATTATGAGTTATATGTGGGACTCATAGTCGCACTAGTGTAGTTGTCCCTTATTTCTGTTGTGACTACGACTAATACCTTATAAGTTATAAGGTTTGGTCACGAGTTGTAGGGTACGACTCGTGACCAAACCATTAAAGGTGCCTTGGGTTACTATCCAGACCACAAGTCATGGTGACGACTCATAACGTGTTCTCACAAATCATAAGATAACCTATAGTAACTGACGATAGTTTTCTGTATTTTATTTAAGGGAACTTTGGTCATTTCCCTCTTTTCCCAATTAAAACCCACGAATACCTTAAGGGACCCCATAATCTCCATTACTCAATCTTATAATACTCTAAAACTTTCTCAACTTTCCAAGGCAATAACAAGCTAGGGTTTTTAAGTATTTGGCATCTAGAGCTTCAATTGGTGATTTCTCTCCATAGTTGTGATACCTTCAGTCATGTGTATCTTTTCTAAAACTTGTTTTGTTAAAATCATGTGTTTACATTGTTATTCATATGATTAATTGATGGTTTTGTAAATTGGGTTGAGGGTCCTTGAATATTATTAATGGAATTGTTTTTCCCATTACTTTTGTGAATTATTCATGATTTGAATTGATAGTTTTGAAACTAAGTGGGTGCATGGGTATGGTAATTGGAATAGGGGTCATGGATTCCCCCAAATAAATGAATTTGGGAATTGGAATTGGTAATAACCTCAACCCAACCCTATGAAATTAGCTTTGAAACATGAGTATATGCATAATGAAACTACTTTTGGAACTATTGCATGATATAGAAGATTAATGAATCATAATGGTTTTAAATCGAACCTTGGGGGTCGGGGATTCCCTCAATCTAACAAATAATTGAGCCTAGGGGATTGTGGATTCCCCCATGTGGATGTATGATTGGATTTTGTGGGGTCGTGGATTACCCTAAGTGATGATAATTGGAATAGCATGTTTATAATAACTTTCAAGCATTATTGGTATACCGATGCCAATGGGTTATGCCTTAATAATTTATTATTGGTTCAATATATGGGACTGTGTAAATATTTTATTTGGACTTAAACAGGGCTGTGAATCTGAGCCATGAAAGTTGAGGTCCTGAGAGACTAATACCAAAAACTGATGTTTTCCGATGTTTTCCAATGTGAGGGTTGGTCTAGATAACCGTGTGCTTGTATCACACTTTATATATTTGTATCCTAGATTGGAAAAGGGTCGTGGATTCCCCGACCTTCCTTGATACCACAGTTCGTACATCTAAACATACACTAGAACCCTTTCAGCAGGGTAAGTTTTGGACCCATATAGTGCATGGGTATAGATGATGATTTGAGTTACATAATCTAGGTTAATGTTTTAACTCCTATGCTAAACCTTGTTCCCTATCCCAGCATACTATATTTATATATGTATATGATTGTGTGTATATATTTTAGAATGATTTTTGGATTGATTAATCATGGCAATATTTTATCCTTTCCTAGAGTTACATGCTAGTGCTCACCCAGCTAACCGTCCCCAGGCACTCTATTCCCATGTGATGTAGGGTCTGAAGACACTTCTGTTTCCTTGCACAGTGGCAGGTAATTTTTTGATTGTTTGAGAGTCAGCTTTAAAGTGGTGAGCTTCTATTTTCTGGAAGTCCCTTATTTCATGGTTTTGTTTTTAATTATGTCTTAGACTATTTTGGAGAGATTTTGGCTATAGTCAGAGGCATATCCCAACTTTGGTTTATAATTGGTTTCTTAAAGGCTTTTGTGGACAGGATGTGGGTGGATTTGGTATTGTGGATTCTTAGATCCTATTTAGTTGATTTATCTATCTTGTTATACATTCGAAATGCAGCTCTATCTTGTTATATGTTTGGAATTCGTCCAATACTAGTTGTATTATGTTATGGTTGGCTAGGTTAATGGGGGTGGTATCCGATCCTTTGTGAACTTGAGATACCTGTTATGACTAGGCCCTAGTTCAGGTCATGAAAAGCTTGGTATCAGAGCACTAGATTCATGGTCATTAGGTGTCCACAAAGCTATGTTAAGTAAAGTATCTTTTATAGGTGTGTTATGTGTCACACTTATAAGGGAGAGCCTACAAGGAATTTAGGGATATTTCCCTTTCTTATGTTCTTTTTTCTGGCTATAGATTCAAAGGCATTGAATTCTCCTTTGCTTACATTTGTTTGCATTTCAGATCATGACTCCTCGAAGATTTGATGCTCGTAAAAACTCCTCTGTCCCATATAAGGACTGTGGATGGAACTCATTCTACTTATGGAGTACAAACTCGATCTAAGGCCCTTGCTCTTAACTACCCACGTGAAGTTCAATGATCCCTACCAGTCCTCCTCAAGTTTCTCGGGCTGATAATGTTTGTGCCACATCCTTAAGGAGATATTTCTAATGTTGAGTTTCATCGATCTATTCATCTACCGACTAAGTTGGTGACTTCTTAGTCTCGTCAACCTGACTGTATTGGTTCTATTGCTCCATCTTCTGATGCCATTATAGTTGGTCAATATATGAGGTTGAGCCCCGACCTTTATAGGCTTTATAGTTGAGGAGGATCCTCAGGGGTTTGTTGATAAAATAGAGAAGATATGTAGGGGGATGCATACTACTGATATGGAGGGTGTGGATTTTGCCAAATATAAGTTCAAGGATATAAAATATCAATGATTTGACAAGTGTGAGCAGTCAAGGGATGATGATGCTAAGCCATCTATGTGAGAAGAGTATCTGCTGCTTTCCTTGATCCTTTGTTTCCTCAGGAGTTAAGGGAGGCTAAAGCAGAGGAGTTTGTATATTTAAAAAATAGAAGGATGACATTAAAGGAGTATGCTTTGAAATCTCACTAGTTATCTCATTATACCTTGGAGATTGTGTCTTGTATGAGGGAGAGATTGAGGGATTTGCCTCGGGTTTGTCTTTAGACTTGTTACTAGAGTGTAAGGCTGTAATATTAAATAATAACATAGACATCTATAGGCTTGTGGTGTATATACAATAGGTGAAAGATGAAAAGAAGAAACAAGTAGAAATGGGAGAGAGGCAAAGAAGTTCAGATATTCAGAGTAGGGTGGAGGCCACCAGAATAATGGTAGAGATAGTAGACACTAGGGTAAGAAGAGGACTTGAGAAAACATGATTTCATATTTTATGGCTAGTGCTCCGTATTCTAAGCCATCTGGTGATCATCACTTTCAGACTAACAGTGGGTTTAAGGCACAAGGTGTCTAGTCTCACGCCAGTGAGCTCAGTCATCCCTATCTTATCATCCATATCATTTCTATGGACAACTTCATCATGGTCAGTGTGATAAGGAGAGGAATAGGTTATATAATTATAGCCTGCTAGGGTATTTTGCAATGATACTGTCCAGCTAAGGTTGCATTTAGAGCTAATAAGGTTTTGGTTGCTACTTCATCAGCTCTTGCACTAAGGGTGATACTTCTAGTACCGACATCGGTTAAAATCGTCTTTATGCTTTTTCCATTCGTCAGGAATCTAAGGATCTCCTATTGTCATTACTGGTACATTGAAACTTTTCTCTTATAATGTATATTAGTTTCTTGATTCGAGTTCTACCCTTTTTTATGTGACCCTGTATGTGGCTGTTCATTTTGGTTTTAGCCCTGAGTAAATTTTTGAGCCTTTCTCTATGTCTACCCTGATGGGTGATTTTGTTGTGGATAGAAAAGTCTATAGGGGATATGTGGTATCCATCTTTCATTGGGAGACACTGGTAGATCTGATAGAGTTAGATATGGTAGACTTTGATATGATTTTAGAGATGGATTAGCTCCATTTGTGCTACACTTATCTAGATTGTTAGACCTGTAAGGTCAATTTCCATTTCCCTAATGAACCTGTAATAGAATCGGAGGGAAGTTCCTTAGTACCTAAGGGAAGATTTATTTCTTATCTTAGAGCCTGAAAGTTGATTTCTAAGGGGTATCTATATTATCTAGTTTGGGTTAAGAATTTTAGTTCTAAAAGTCCTCCCTTACAATCTTTCCCAGTGGTTAATGAATTTCCTAAAGTGTTTCTTAATGACCTTTCTTATATTTCTCTCGATAAGGAAATATACTTTGGGATTGATCTTCTACCGAATACCCACCCCCTCTATCACTCCATATAGAATGGCTTCAGCTGAGTTGAAAGAACTTAAAAAGGAATTAAAGGATCTTCTTGATAAGGGTTTCATTCATCCTAATATCTCTTTGTGGGGTGCTCCTATGCTTTTCGTGTGTAAAAAGAGTGGGTCTCTTCAGATGTGCATAGATAATCAACAGTTGAATAAGGTAATGATGAAGCACAAGTACCCTTTTCCCAGGTTCGATAACCTTTTTGACCAGCTTCAAGTTGTTGGATATTTCTCTAATATTGATCTTTGGTCGGGTTATCATCAACTGAAGATTAGGGAAGTGGATATCCCTAAGACTGCTTTCCGTACTTGGCATGGTCATTATGAGTTTTGGTTATATCATTTGGATTGACTAATGCTCCAACTGTATTTATGGATCTCATGAATTGGGAATTCAGGAAGTTTTAGATTTGTTCATGATAATGTTTATTGATGATATCTTGGTATACTCTAAGTGTGGAGAGGAACATGCCAATTACCTCTGAGTAGTGTTGCAGAATCTTTAGGATCAACAATTGTATGCTAAGTTTTTAAAGTGTGAGTTTTGATTGAATGCTGTGACCTTCCTGGGTCATGTTGTTTCAAGTGATGGGATTATAGTGGATCCATAGAAAGTTGAGGTAGTTTAGAAGTGGCCTAAACCCACGACTTCAATCGATATTCAAATCTTCTTGGGTTCAGCTGGCTATTACTGGAGGTTTGTGGTGAGCTTCTCTTCTATTACTACTCTATTGATAAGTTGACCAAGAAAAAGGTAAAGTTTCTATGGTCCAATTCTTATAAGGGTAATTTTTAGAAGCTGAAGGGTAAGTTGACTTTTGATCTAATTTTGACTTTCTCGAGGGTACTAATTATTTAGTTATGGAGATTTTTAAAGTAGGGGAGCAGTGAAAAGCTCCAAAAGAGTTAACCATTATGTGTTTCCACTCTTGATCGATGTTCCACTACTTTTTGGTCAAGAAGAGAGTCTTCGCTTGAAATTACTTTGGATGAATTCCATTTATGTGTTACCCTTCTTCAATACTTGAGTGGGATTGATGACTTCCTTCTCAAAGGTGGTATCATTCTTTAGAACCAAGGGAAAATATGTCATTGTCTCCATTGGGTATTGCTTATAAACTTGAATTTTTGCTTGACATACTTGTGCTTAAATTGTGTAACTCCCAACTTGTGGATGCCAAGTTGATTATTTGGTTTAAAGGAAAAAGTCCTATGGGCATTGTCCTGACTCTATCCTTGTACACATCATGTGCTAAGTATTTTGACCCAAATGGCATTCTCATAGATAATAGCACCTTGGATGATGTTTTTACACTTGATTCCTTTCCATACAACCTCTTTGCCTATGATCATATCCATACTAGTCTTGGATGTGTTTTATGTTGAGGTAGGAAAATTGTTAGTTTGTCCGCTTGTTTGAGTGACAATGGTATGTGGATCTTGTGGACTTTATAACCAATTGAGGCACCACCCTTGGTGTGGTCTCTTGAATAGATAATGAAGCAATGTCTTATGGCTTACAGGGTGAAGATATTTCTACCTTTTAGATTATTTAATGCCATTAAGACCTTGGTAGTTTCCTTATCTCTTGATTATTTCCCTAACCAAATCCCTTGTGCCTTTTTCAATGAGTTTTTAATGTTTAACATGAAGGATCTTTGGTTATATCTTAAGTGTGTGAAACCTTAGAAAGATCCTATGATTGGTTGTGCTAACTCTAACCCTCACGCTATAAGGATATCATATTTTTTGTCCTTCCTTTGGTTTTGCAGGGTTTGGATTCAAAGTCAAATCCTTTTAAAGAAGGGGAGGATGATACAAGTCAAATTTCCATCAATGCTTTTGATCACACAACTCGAGGCCAACATAAGGAGGTCTAATCCTTGACCGCCCTAAGGATCTAAGAATGTGCTTGGAGGCCCTTCTTTGAGCTCCTAATCATGCAATGTCATGTTTGGAAGATACCTTAGAGTGAAGGAAAGCCATGGCGCAAGGATTAAAGAGAGCTCTTGTTTTTTTTTTTTTGAAATAGCCACTTTTGGACTATTTTATTAATAGGCTAATTGTTCAAATGCAACTGCTATAAATAGGTTCCTTAGACATTTCATTAGTTAGTGTTTATTTAATGAAGATGATGAATTCATAAAAACTCCATTGGGAGTGTTGAGTGCTTGGAAAAGCCAATGTTGAATCTTGTTTATAAATGATGATTGTAAGTGAGATCCGATCCACGTTTCGGTCAACGTAAGAGCTAGGTTCTCATAGGTAATCAATAAGGGAGGACTTTGGGTTTCATACACCCTTTGATTTCTCTTTTGTTATCTTCTTTTATCTATCTTCCATCATCTATTCTTCTAATCTTTTTACTTTCTATTTGTCAATTTTTTTGTTTCTTTAATGTTTGTGTTTGTTCTTGTCATCGTAGAATACTCTCGTATCATTAGTAGAGAGGACCATTTAAACTTCAAAATATATGCTAAGGGCTTGCATGATTGATTTTGGTGGTAGTTAGGTTGATTATTTTCATCTCATCGAGTTTGCGTATAATAATAGTTATCACTCAAGTATCCAGATATCTCCGTTCAAGGCTTTGAATGGTAGGAGGTATAGGTCTCCTATTAGATGGTTCAAAGTTAGGGAGACTAGGTTGTTTGGTCGTGATTTGGTTTATCAGGTTATTAAGAAGGTAAAGGTGATCAAGTATAGGCTTAAGACAACTGAGATTCGCCAAATGTCATATGCGAATATGAGGCAAAGGAGTTTGAGTTTGATATTGGTAATTAGGTATTTTTGAAGGTATATCCTATGAAGAAAGTGATGATATTTAGGAAGAAGGGGAAGCTCAGTCCTCGTTATATTGGCCCGTACTTGATTTTGAGAAGAGTGGGTAATATTGCTTACGAGTTGGAATTACCTTAGAGTTTGGGTTCCATTCACCCAGTTTTTCATGTGTTGATATTGAAGAAGTGCATGGGTGATCCTTCTTTTGTAGTGCTTATTAAGAGTGTTGGAATTTTGGATTCCTCATCTTACGAGGAAGTCTTAATATAGATTTTAGATAGACAAGTCTTTCTTTTGAGGACTAAGGATGTGGCTTTAGTGAAGGTTCAAAGGAGGAAAAATAAGGTGGAAGAAGCTATATAGGAGGCTGAAGTGGACATGAAGTCCAAATATCTGTTCTTGTTCCTTGGGTTGTGTAATTGTGAATAAGGTATGCATTTTCCTACTCTTTTTGCTTTTTTGACTTTGTTAAAGGTTTGGTGATTGCTTCCCTATCTATAAATCATGCTAGTTGAGGCCTTGATTTATTATTCAGGGGATGAATGATCCTAGGGAAGAATGTAACTATAAAACCCTAAATTTTTACCTTTGAAAATTTCTTGAGTTTGAGCTCACTTCTTAGACTACGATTCACTTAACAAGTCATAAAGTCTCCTTATAGGTCGCAGGGCTCGAATCGTAGGGTGACCAGTGAAGGTTACCCATGATTCTATTATGACAATGACTGGGATATCATGAGTTGTAATGACTATTTATGAGTCATATGGTGCTTTCTGTAGTTAAACTAGTATAGGTGTCCAATGTCACTATTGTGGTTATGACTAGGACCCTACGAGTTGTGAGGTCCGTGTATGAATCATATGGTATGAATTGTAAGGTCAATAGTGGGGATGCCTTGGGACACTATTACGAGTCATAAGGTGACTTATAACAACTGGGTGACTAATTTTTAGTATTTCATTAATGGTACTTTGGACATTTCTCCTTTTCCCTAATTGTGACCCACAACCTTAAAAATCCTTTTGGGACCCTATTATCATCCAAAAGACATAATCAAACACACTCTTAAACTCTCACAAATCCCTAAGTCAAGAACAAGCTAGGGTTTCTCAAGGTTGATAATTTAGAGCTTCCTAGTAGTGATTTTTTTTCATAATTATGATACTTTCAGGCATGTACCTCTCCTCTTAAACTTGTTTTACATAAAGTATATGTTTAAATATTTACTTATGTGGATTTGAATATGGATTTTGATTTGGGTTGAGAGTTTTGGAAGGATTTTAACTTGATTTGAATTTCCATGGTTTGAATGCAAGTGCCATGTTTTATTTAATTATTTTGAAACCCGTTGGGGTGCATGGGTATGGTGAATGGTATGGGGGATGATGTACTCCCTTAATTTAATGATTTTGGTTTAGAATTTGGTTTTGAAAATTGTGTTCCCTCAACCCAGTTGCATAAGTAGATTTCAAATATGGTTAATCATATTATTTGGCTTACTTCCCTAAACTATTGTATTGCATAAATGGGTAAGCAGATAAAAAGGGTTTTAAAGGCCTTGTTGGCCATGTTTTTTATTTTAAATTTGATTTAATGAACAAAGGGGGTCATGGCATTCCTCTAGTTGGATTTAATGAACAAAGAGTGTTGTGGTATTCCCCAGGTTTATGGAATTTGTATGGCATAATTATAAGCTTGCAAGTGTAATGGTATGACAATACTTGGGGGTTGATTCCTTAACAGATAATTCCTTGGCTAAATGGATAGGTGATGTGAAACTTGTTTTAATTAGGCTTAAAGATAGTTATGTAGCTCGCCGTGGAAGGTGGAGGTCTCGGGGGATCACTACTGGAAACCACATTTACCGGCGTGGGGGTTTTTATGACCATGTACATGGTTCACACTTATATATATCTATATATTAGATTGGCTGGGGTCGAGGTATTCCCTGGATCATCCTTGGATTTTCCTGGGTCGTGTGGCTAACACGCCCTGGGACCCTTTCAGCAGGGAGAGCTGAACCCATATAGCCCGTGGGTGCCCTTTGGTCAATTAGAGCTATACAGTCTAGGTTACTGGTTTTAAATCTCATGCCAAACCATGTTCCCTATCCCAATATCTTTTATATATATATATATGTATTCATGTATGTGAACATGTCCATTGAGTTTGGACTTGATTTTGAAATAGGCATTAGTTTATACCTATCCTGAGTAATATTTTAGCGCTAACCCCTCTAACCATCTCCGAATGCTGTATCTCTATGCAATACAAGGAACGGAGACACTTCTGCTTTTTCTGCGCAGTGATTAGGTGATTTCTGGATTGATTGTGAGTTTGCTTAAAATGGTGAGTTTCCATACTTCGAAAGACCCTCATTTCATGTTCTTGTTTCATTTTTTAGAATATTTTTTTTGACTCTTTTTAGCTATGGTCGGGGGCATGTCCCGACTTAGGTTGTTCTTGGATTTTAGAGGTTTTATGGATTACTATGGATTGGAATAGATGTTAAAGTTCTTATTCTCCTTTGTATGTTAGTTGAGTTTCCTATCTTGTTATATGTTCAGAATTCATCCACTACTAGTTGTATTGTGTTCTATTTGGCTAGGCAAAGGGGGTGGTGTCTAGGCCTCGGCAGGTTTGAGATACCCGTCATGGAAAAGCCTTGGTTCGGGCCCTGACAATCTTGTATCAAAGTGTAGGTTCATGGTCATTGGGTGTACATAAAGACTTGTCTAGTAGAGTATCTTTTATTGGTGTGTAGCGCGCCAAACTTATAAAGGAAAGGCTATGGGGAATTTAGGAATGTTTCCCCCTTTTTGTGGTCTATTTTTGTAGGATATAGTCTAAGGTTTGAAATCTCCCCTAATTCTATTTTTTTCCATTTCAAATCATCCCTCCCCGAAGATCTGATGATCGCAAAAACTCCTCTATCCCACCTGAGGACAATGCGGATTGAATTTAGTCTACTTATAGAGTATAAACCAGGTTTAAGGACCCTGCTCCTTACTACCCATGTAGAGTTCCACCGGTCCCTACCAGTCCTCCTCAAGCTGATGTTGGTCATGACCCAATACCCCTAGGAGACATTTTAAGTTTTGAATTCCATTGATCTATTCATTTTCTTACTCATTTGGTGACTTCTCAGTCTTATTAGCTTGGCCGTGTCGTTTCTATTGCTCTAGTTTCTGAGCTCACTAGAGTTGGCTAGTTTAAGAGGTTAAATCCCTAAACCTTTACAAACTCTAAGGCTGAGAAGGATCCTTAGGGGTTTATTGATGAAATAGAGAAGATATTCAGGGTGATACATGCTACTGATCTGGAGGGTGTGAAGTTTAGAGAATATCAGTTGAAGGATGTGGCATACTAGTGGTACGAGAAGGGGGATTAGTCGATGGGTGATGATCCTGAGTAGGCTATGTGGTGCTTTCCTTGATCGCTTCTTTCCTTAAGAGTTGAGGGAGGAAAGTAGGGAAGGATGACTTTAAAGGAGTATGCTTTGAAGTTCCATCAGTTGTCTCATTACGCTCTAAAGTTGGTGTCTAAAATGAGGGAAAGAATGAGAAAGTTTGCTTTAGGTTTGTCTTGGGACCTGGTACTAGAGTATAAGGCAAAAATGTTTAATAATGACATAAATATCTCTGGGTTGGTGGTGTATATGCTGTGGGTTGAAGATGAAAAATAGAAGCAAGTAGAAATGGGAGAAAGGAAAAATAATAAGCTCAGGTATTCATAATAGGGTGGAGGCCCACAGAATAGTGGTAGAGATGGTAGGCAGTAGGGAAAGAAGAAGGCTTAGGGAAATTTTGGTTACTATTCTACGGCTTGTGCTCTGCTTCCTAAGCCGTCTGGCGATTGTCACTTTCAGGCTGATTTAGACCCAGGGTGTGCAGCCCCAGTCTAATAAAGCTCAAGTCAGCTCCATCATATCCTCCTTCGAGATTTTGTGGATAGATGCACTGCGATTATTGTGATGAAGAGAGGAATTTGTGTTTTAAATATGGACAGCCTAGTCATTTTTAGAGAAACTTTTTGGCAGCAAATTTTGCTACTAAATCTAATAAGGTTCATGTTTCTACTTCTTTAGCTCTTTCTCTAATAGGTTCTACTTTTAGTACCGACACTGGTCACAACCGTCTTTATAGTCTTTCTACCCATTAGGAATTTGAGTTATCTCCTAATATTGTTACTGGTACATTACAAATTTTCTCTCTTGATATATATTTTCTGCTAGATCTAGGGTCTATCCTTTCCTATGTGACCCTTTATGTGGTTGTTCACTTTGGTTTTGGTCCTGAGAGTATTCTCGATCCCTTTTCTGTGTCTACCCCATTGGCTAATTTTTTTGTGGCTAGAAGGGTCTGTAGGTGTTGTGTGGCAGCTATTGGTGATAATGAGACATCGGTGGATCTAATTAAATTAGATATGGTAGACTTTAATGTGATCTTGGGGATAGATTGGCTTCACTCGTGCTATGCTTCTCTAGGTTGTAGGACCCAAAAGGTCAGTTTCCAATTTCCAAATATAACGATAAGGGAATGGGATGAAAGTTCCTTAGTTCCTAAGGAAAGGTTCATTTCATATCTTAGTGCTCAGAAGTTCATTTCCAAGGGGTGTCTATACCTTCTAGATCGGGCTAGAGATGATAGTTTCGAGGTTCCCTCGCAACAATCTATCCCTATTGTAAATGAATTTCCTAATATGTTTCCCAATGATCTTCTTGGTATTCCTCTTAATAGGGAAATAGACCTTTGGATTAATCTTCGACTAGATACCCATCCTATCTTTATTCTTCCTTACAGAATGGTCCGACTGAGTTGAAAAAACTCAAGGAGTAGTTAAAGGATCTTTTTGATAAGGATTTTGATCCATCATAGTATAACTATCTTTTTGATAAGAAGGATAGTTACTTTTTGATGTGTATAGACTATCGACAACTTAATAAGGTGAAGGTGAAGAATAAGTATTCTCTTCCAAGGATAGATGATCTCTTTGAATAACTTTAGGGTGCTAAGTGTTTTTCTAAGATTTACCATTAGGTGAGTTATCATTAGTTGAAGATTATGGAGACGGATATCCCTAAGATTGCCTTCCAAACCCGAAATAGTCATTATGAGTTTCTGGTGATGTTATTTCGGTTGACTAATGCTCTAGCACCATTTATGGATGTGATGAACTAGGTATTTAGACAAATCTTGGATTTATTCATGATTGTGTTTATTAACGACATCTTGGTATATTCTAAGAATGAGAAGGACCACGTCAATCACCTCCATATGGTGTTGCAGGCTCTTAAGGATCAGCAATTATATGCTAAGTTTTTGAAGTGTGAGTTTTGGTTGAATGTTGTTTCCTTTATGGTTCATGTTGTGTCCATTGAGGGGATCATAGTAGATCCTCAGAAATTTGAGGTGCTAAAGAAGTGGCCTAGACCCACGACTCTAACTGACATTCAGAGCTTTTTGGGTTTATATAGGTATTATAGGAGATTTGTGGAAAGTTTTTCATCTACTGCTTCTATGTTGATTAAGTTGACTAAAAAAAGGTGAAGTTTTTGTGGTCTAATGCTTGAGAGGGTAGCTTGAGAAGCTGAAGGATAAGTTGACTTCTGCTTTGGTTTGACCTTGCTCGAAGGTACTGATGGGTTTATTATTTACTATGATGCATCGCATGTGGGACTAGGATATGTGTTGATGAAGCATGATAAGGTTTTGGCCTATGCTTCTACGTAGCTTAAAGTTCATGAAAGGAATTTCCAGACCCATGATTTGGAATTGGCGGCTATTGTGTTTTCCTTGAAGATTTGGCGTCATTACTTGTATGGGGTTTATGTTGATATCTATTCAGATCATAAAAGCTTCCAGTATGTGTTCACTTAGAAAGAGTTGGATCCAAGGCAAAGAAGATAGATTGAGTTGCTCAAGGACTATGACATCAGTCTTTATTACTATCTAGGTAAAGCTAATATGGTTGTTGATGCTCTTAGCAGGTTATCCATGGATAGCTTGGCTCATGTGGATGAGAAGAAGCGTGGATTAGTGAAGGACATTCATTGGCTGGCTGATCTTGGAGTTCTTCTTTTAGATTATAAGGATAGAGGTATGATTGTATAAGAAGTAGTAGAGTCATATCTTGGTGCAGAGGTGAGGGAGAAGAAAGTTTTAGACCCCACCTTGATGCAGATTAAGGCTGAGGTGGGTTAGCAAAAGTCATGACATTTGAGATTGGTGGAGATGGTATCTTGAGGTACCAAGGTAGATTGTGTGTTCCTGATGTGGATAGGCTGGGGGAAAGATTTTTCATTGAGGCTCATGAATCGAGGTCGACAGTTTATCTAGGCTCAATGAAGATATATCATGACCTGAAGGAGATTTATTGGTAGAAAAATAAGAAGAAAGATGTGGCTAACTTGGTGGCTAAGTGTATAATGTGTCAGCAAGTGAAAGTTGAGCAATTGAGGCCTGGTGGCATGTCTCAAGAGATTGAGTTGCCCATGTGAAAGTGAGAGATGATCAACATAGAATTTTTACTGATCTTTGTGGTATCAAAATGAAAAGGATTCGATTAGGATCATCGTGGATAGGATGACTAAGTCTGTTAACTTCTTACCTGTGAGAATTGCTTACAATGGAGAGGATTATGTGAAGTTGTTTATTTTGTGGATCATCAAATTACATGGTGCTCTAGTTTCCATTATTTTGTATTGAGGAACACAATTCTCTTCTTGCTTCTGGAATTTATTTAGAAAGGCTTGGGCACATGGGTGAACCTTAGCACCAGATTCCACCCTTAGACGGATAGACAAGCGGAGAGGACTATTCAGACTTTGGAAGATAGGCTATAGGCTTGTGTGACCGATTTTGGTGGTAGCAGGGTGGATCATTTTCCATTCATCGAGTTCGCGTATGATAATAGCTATTACTCTAGTATTGGGATGGCTCCTTTTGAATCTCTTTTTGGTAAGAGGTTATATGTCCTATCGAGTGGGTTGAGGTTGGTGAGACTAGATTTTTTGGTCCAGACTTGGTTCACCAAACCATGGAGAAGGTGAAGGCGATTTAGGGCAGACTCAATACTGCTCAGAGTCACCAAAAGTCATTTGCGGATGTGAGGCGAAGGGAGTTAAAGATTAATGTTGGTGATTAGGTGTTTTCAGAAGTGTCTGGCATGAATAGAGTGTTGAGGTTTGGGAAAAAGAGGAAACTCATCCCCCAGTATGTTTGTACATTCTTGACTTTTAGGAGAGTTGGGAAGGTTGATTATGAATTGGATTTGCCTTTGAATTTGTGTTCCATTCAACCGGTTATTCATGTTTTAATGTTGAAAAAGTGTGTGGGTGATCGTTTTTTGGTTGTGCCTACTGAGTGTTAGTATTTCGGGTTTCTTTTCTTATGAGGAAGTCCTAATGTGTCATGGAAACACAAAACTTTTGATGCTTAAAACAATGAAATTGTTCTTTTACTTAGGTTATTTTGGTTGATATGATGTGTTTTTTTGCGTGTTGTAGGTAAAACAGGTCAACCATAGAGTTGGAAGGAAAATTGAAGAAGAAGACCTAAAAAGACCAAGTTTGTAGAAGGTATGAGTTTTCTCACGGTTCGTCAACACCTCATATGACTTGTAGGCTGACTCATAAGCACAACATAAAAACGACCAATAAGAAAAACTAATTGATGAGAAGATACGACTAAGAGTACGAGCCATAAAATGAGGGTATGAGCCTTATCAAGAAACCTACATAGAATAGAACCCAAGGATGCAATTCAGAGTTGAAGACTTAGGGGAATATAAGTGAAAAGTTTGAGTACAATTTGCATGGACAAGCTGTAAGCAGACCAGTGTTCAAAGGATTGAAAGAAATAAGTCCCTGGTGGATACGAGTGAAGGCGACGAGTCGTATGGTCAAGGTACGACTCTTGAGCAAAGTCGCAAGTGAAACAAAAAGTTGAATCCTTGAAGATCAGACTCTAAAGTGGATAAGAGAGGAATAATATGACTCGTAATAAGACTTACGAGTGCACAAGCGAGTGGTACCTTGTGCCAATATTACCTTTTCCTTTTGCATTTTTATTCGGATTTCTAAGTATTTTTGAGATAGTATAAATACCTTAGGTTTATCTTTTATTAGGTTACTTACTTTTGACACTCATTAACATTATTCTTACTACTTTTACATACTTTGCAATTGCTCTTGAGATTTTCGGTTATTATTCAATTGAAGACTTTGGATTTTATTCATCTTATTTTGTGCAATGAATTACATGAATTCTTCTTTAATTATCATGAGTTCTTGCATAAACACAAGCGAATACTTTCCCTGACTAGGGTTATGGGAACCCTGGCAGATTAGCTGCGTAAAGGAAATGGGATATTCATCTATTCTAGGGTTTATGCATGTATCTTAATCTTTTTCACCATAATTAACCTTAGAGCTACTGCATAAGCTTGGGGATGGCTTATATTCGCAAACATCTTCACAAGTGAATTTGTGGTTAGGAAAATAAGATTAAGATAGTAATTTTAGATTCACATCCATTTTATTTTTCCATCATTTCATCTAGTCAACTTGAGACAGAGCTGAACTGAAGACATAGACAAGGAGAAACAAGGCAACGCCCAGCGACTCACAAGGTAAAGGGTGAGATTTATCAAAATATTTCACAAAATCGTTGATAATACATATCTTGTTGACTTTACATACAGAGCAATAGAATAGGTTGGTTGAACACGACAAATTTATGGAGTTGAGAAGCCAAGGAGAACACAAGCCTAGTGTTCGTATTCTATAGCTTACAACCCAAAAAATTTATGATTCGGCTACTACTTACTAATTACTTCCACATTACCCTATTTGCTTTCCCGCACATTATTCAACGTTTTCCCTATGAGATTAACCCCACCCTAGTTAGGTTACTATATTTAGTATCAACCACAACATACTTCTTTTGGAGGTTAGTTTTTGGTGACATCAAATTTCGGTGCCATTGCTGGGGAATAAGATTTGAGTTGTTAGTTGAATTAGTGAATTTCATGGATTTTGTTTTCTATTTTTGATTTGGCATACGCCGGTGTATGTCATATACAAGGAGAAGAGGAAATCCCTTACTCCCTTTTGATCCGGAGCCTTACAGAATTCTTCAAACACCAAGAAGGATGTCAGAATAAGTTCGTGATGGTGTTCCTACAGCGGTTCAAGACCTTCCCCTCCACCTGTTGATCTCAATGCGACACTCTTACGTGTTCCATGTGATCCACCAAACATTGCAGATTTACAATCACAATAGTTAATAGCTGCTGCCGAGGAAGGGAGGAGAGCAATCAAAGATGCACGATTAACTGAAGAGGCTGGGTTAGTTCAGCAAGGAGGACTAGCCAGACCACATCAAGTAGCCGAGCATAGAGACAAAGTTCAGAGAGGCAGCGCTCCATTGATTATTGCATATTAACACTTGCAGCTATACAATGATGAAGAGGATATGGATTATGTTAAGCCTACGGAGATAAGAGCCATCATTCCTCCTACTTTACCACCCAATATGAAGTTTGGTATTACTAGTGCTATGATCCAATGATTGAACTTGAAGGGCGTGTTTTTAAGATCAGCTACTGATGATGTGAACATTTATCTTGCTAATTTTACTGGGATCTGCAGGTCATACACTATTCTGGGGGTGGATCAGGAAGCTTTGATATTGAGGTTGTTGCCATTTTCATTGACAGGTGAAACATCACTATAGTTAGGGGAACTTCAAAGAGGTTCAATCACTACTTGGCATGAGTTACGTAAATAGTTTCTACATAGATTTTTTCCTTCTTCAAGGATGCTATATTTGAAAGATAAGATTTATCACTTTAGATAGTTACCTGCATAATCCTTGCATGAGGCATGGTTTAGATTCAAGAAAAAGCTGAGCATGCTACCTAATCACAAAATCAAAGGGTCAAATTTGTTGGAAATCTTCTACAGATCACTAAATATTAGTTCTAGAGAAATGGCAGATACGATTTCGGAAGGTGCATTTATGCGTTATTGGTGGGATGTTGCGCAGGATATGTTTGATGATATTTTGGTGACCAATAGAGGTTGGTATACTAGAGATATAGAGTGTGTTATAGGTACATATGATATTGGAGAATCTAATAATTATAGAGCTGGCCAGGATTTGGTAGCACAAGAGGTTGTACAACTTCTAATAGATATTTGGCTATTTATAAAATAATTTGCAACAATGAGTGTTGAGAAGGTAAATGAAGTTACAACACAGGGATCTATTTCTAGAACTTCTAAGATTGAATCTAAAGAGGAAGTGAAGTATATTGATCATAGATTTGTGATTTCGAAGCTAAAGGGAAAGGGAATCAAGGTCGGAACTATTATAATGATAGATACAGAGACAGAAGTAGAGAGAGATGGTGATTGTCATTGAAAAGATAACTACAAGGAGAAGAGTGACAAGTATGTTCCACTAGGTAACCTAGATACTAAGTCTAGAATAGAGGCAATGTTGTTAAAACTGGTCAAAGTGAAAGAAAGTCAAGAGAGCTGTCTTAATGAGATTAAGGTAGACTTGTCATGGCTAAATTAGAAAGTTGAGTCACATGTCACTACAATCAAACAACTGGAGCAGTAGTATGGCTAAATTTCAGTCACATTAAATCAAAGGCAACCTGACACTCTTCCTAGAAACACAGTTCGAAATCCAAAGAACGATGGCCACTTCCATGCTAATACCACTCAGAGTAGTAAAGCCACTATATATCTGCCTGTACCTATTATTATTGAACAAATGAATGATGATAATTATGTTAAGGTGGAGAGTAGTAATAAGCAAGATAAAAGAGAATATAAGGGCGAGGATCCTATTTTTATGCCTATCTTAAGACCTCGTCTTCTTTTCCCTCAAAGGATGTAAAACAAATAAGAAGAGGGTAAGTATAAAATTTTTTTATCTATGTTTAAAGAGATATCAGTCAATATCCCACTTGTAGAGGCATTAGAGTAAATGCCAGGATATGCAAAATTAATAAAAAATTTGATCACCAAGAAGAGGTCAGTCAGTTATGAACTAGTCAAAAATATTAATCATTGTAGTGTTGTAGCTATAAGATAATTGGTGGAGAAGACAAAGGATCCTGGTGCTTTCACCATACCTTGCACCATTGGATCTTTCAACTTCGCTCATGCTTTATGTGACTTATGTTTTAGCATTAACTTCATGTCATTCCCAGTGTTTAAAAATTGGGGTTGGGAGCTCTCAAGCCAGCAATGATGAGACTAATGGCAGACAGGTCTATGAAAAAGCCAGTTGATATTCTGTATAATGTGTTGGTGAAGGTGGCTTCTTTTATCTTTCATACTGATTTTCTTATATTAGACTGTAATATGGACTTTCAAGTCATAATTATCTTAGGATGACCGTTCTTGGCTACGCAAAGGACGTTGATTGATTTGGAGCTAGGGAATTTGATGCTGAGACTCATTGATAAACATGTTATATTCAATGTATGAAAATCCATAAAGCATCTTGATGAGTTAAGAGTGGTATATGTGATTGATATGCATGATTAGGAGATAGATTCATTCTATGATGTTGATTCAGTGGCTATTTAGGATGATACTTCTGATGTTGTTCCTATTAAAGAGAGATTGGGCGTTGAAGCTCTAGCAGTTGTGATCATGAACTTTGACAATGATGGCATTGATGAGTAAGATGATATGGTATGTGCACTTTATGGGAGTGGTTCATAGACTTATGCACCAAAGAAGGTTGATTTGTATTTGAAGAATAGAACCACTCCATATACTCATCCAACTATTGAAGAGCCACCAGTTTTAGAGTTGAAGGCCCTTCTTTCTCATTTGTGATATGCAATTTAGGGGTCAACAACACTTTGCCTATAATTATTGTAGTTGATTTGATAATACAGAAGTTGATGCATTGTTATTAGTATTACAGAGGTTCAAAAGGTCCATTGATTGGTCCATTGCAGACATTTTGGGTATCCTACCTGGGTTGTGTACTCGTAAAATTCAATTTTAACCAAAGTATTTTCCAAGTATAGAGCATCGGCATCAACTCAATCCTCTATATGTGATTGATATACATGATAAAGAGATAGATTTAATCTATGATATTGATTTAGCGACTATTTGGGATAATACTTCTGATGTTGTTCCTATTAAAGAGAGATTGGGCGTTGAATTTCTAGAAGCTGTGATTATGAACTTTGATAGTAATGGCATTGATGAGTAAGATGAGATGGTATGTGCACTTTATGGGAGTGGTTCATACACTTATGCGCCAAAGAAGGTTGATTTGTATTTGAAGAATAGAACCACTCCATCTGCTCGTCCAGCCATTGAAGAACCATCGATCTTAGAGTTGAAGGCCCTCCTTTTTTATTTGTGATATGTATTTTTTATGGCCAACAACACTTTGCTAGTAATTATTGTAGTTCATTTGATTGATACAAAAGTTGGTGCATTGTTATCAGTATTGCAGAGGTTCAAAAGGTCCATTGGTTGGTCCATTGCAGAGATTTTGGGTATCCTACCTGGGTTGTGTACTCATAAAATTCAACTTGAATCGAAGTATTTTCCAAGTATAGAACATCGGCATCAACTCGATCCTCCCATGCAAGAGGTCGTGAAGAAAGAGATAATCAAGTGGTTAGATGCTGGTATAGTGTATCCCAATGCTGATAGCAAGTAGGTCAGTCTGGTACAATGTGTTCCAAAAAAGGTGCGATTACTATTTTTCCTAACGAGAATAATAAGCTAGTTCCAATAAGGCTAATCACAGGTGGAGAGTATGCATGGATTACAAAAAATTGAATGCATGGACTCAGAAGGACCATTTTCCCATGCCCATCATGGACTAGATGCTGGATAGACTTACAGGCATAGGATGGCACTATTTTCTTGATGGGTCCTTAGGCTACAACCAAATCTCTATTGCACCTGAGGACTAAGAGAAGAAGGCATTTACATGTCCTTATGGGACCTTTGCATTCAGACGTATGCCATTTCAGTTATGTAATGATCTAGCCATATTTTAGAGATGTATGATGTCCATTTTTTTTGACAAGGCAAATGAAACTATCAAAGTGTTTATGGATGATTTTTTAGTCGTTGGTGATTCTTTTGATGACTGCCTAGTTCACTTGGCAAATAGGCTTAGAAGGTGTGAAGAATGCAACTTGTTACTTAATTAGGAAAAGTGCCATTTTATAGTAAAAAAGGGTATTGTGCTTGGGCATAAGATTACAAAAATAGGCATAGAGGTTGATAGATCCAAAATAAAGGTGATTGAGAAATTACCTCCATCAATTTCTGTGAAGGGGATTCTGAGCTTTTTAGGGCATACAAGTTTTTATATGTATTTTATCAAGGATTTCTCGAAGATTGCTAATCCGCTTTGCAAGATTCTTGAGAAGGAGGTGAAATTTATTTTTGATGATGCATGTATGAAAGCTTTTGAAAGCCTAAAAGATAAGTTGGTGTCGGATCCAATCATTGTGTCTCCTGATTGGTCCTTGCCTTTTGAGGTTATGTGTGACGCAAGTGGATTGGCCTTAGGTGTTGTCATAGGCCAAATAAAAGAAAAGATTCTTCATCCTATCTACTATGCTAAGAAGGAATTGAACCTAGATTAAGAGAACTATACAATGTCTGAACAAGAGTTATTAGCAGTGGTTTTTGCCTTTAAGAAATTTTGGTCTTACTTGATTGGGACAAAGGTAGTTATGCACACTGACCATGAAACATTGTGGTACTTGATGGAAAAGAAAAATGCAAAACCTAGAATGATTAGGTGGGTCTTATTTTTGCAAGAATTTGATTTTCGAAGTCAAGGAAAGAAAGGCACTAAAAATTAAGTTGTAGATCATTTGTCTAGACTTAAGGATGAAGCGATGCAGAACGTGGAGAGATGGGATCGAGATTGATGATAGTTTTCCAGACAGGTAGTTATTAGAAGCTTTCTAAGATCTAATTCCATGGTTTGCATACTATGTATATTATCTAGAAAGTGATCTAATCCCAAAAGATCTTTCCATTCAGTAGAGAAATAAATTTATGCATGAGGTAAGGAAATTTTTCTGGGATGAACCTTATTAATTCAAAATTTTTACAGATGGGATTACATACCTAAGGTGGATATGATTAGCATACTTGAGACATGTCCTTCTTTACTAGTTGGGGGTCATCATCGTGGAATCCTCATATCCAATAAGATTTTGCAATGTGGTATTATTGTCCAACAATCTACAAAGACGCACATGATTTTGCTTCATCTTATGATCAATGTCAATGACAAGGTAACATCCAGTGAGGACTAATTTATTTTTTGAGAATTATACCAAGTTTTTCATTATCCATCTTCTAAAAGCTCTTGAGCATATGATTGGGTATGTGAAATTTAAGAAAGAGTTGATAAGAAAGAAGAGAGTTTTCAGTTTTGAGGATATTGGTGCTCTAGATGGCATTAACTTTCTATGACTCCTATTTTAGAATTGGAATTGTTTGATGTATGGGTCATAGAATTCATGGGTCCTTTTATGAGTTTATTTGGGATGAAGTATATACTTGTGACTGTGGACTATGTATCGAAATAGGTGGAAGTAGTTGCGCTCTTCAACAATGAAGCACGTAATGTCATTGCATTCTTGAAAAAACATATTTTCTTGATTTGGCACACCACGTGCTATCATTAGTGATGGTGGCTAACATTTTTGTAATCTTTTATTCAAAAGTCTTCTTGAGAAGAATTGACTAAAACAAAAGGTAGAAACACTTTATCATCCATAGACTAGTTGATAGGTTGAGGTGTCTAACAGAGAAATCAAGTCCATCTTGGAAAATATAGTAAATTCCAATAGGACTGATTGGTCATTTAAGCTAGATGATGCATTATGGGCTTACCGAACAACTTTTAAGACCCCCATTGGTGCTTCTCCTTATCAGTTGGTATATGGTAAGGCCTGTCACTTTCCTATTGAACTTGAAAATAAAGCACTATAGGCTTTGAAATAATTGAATTTGGAGTGGCAAGAGAAACTTAAGGCAAGGATGAACAACATGAATGAATTGGATGAATTTCGACTCCGAGCATATGAAATTTCTGAACTTTACAAAGAAAATATGAAGCTACATCATGATCGCAAGATTGAGAGAAGGATTTTTGAAAAAGGTGACCTTGTTGCTCTACAACTCAAGGCTTCGCTTGTTTCTAGGTAAATTGAACTTGTGTTAAGAGTGTTTCCATATGGTGATTTGGAATTGAAGTGGGATGGTGAATTACTGTTCAAGGTGAATGAGCAAAGAGTAAAGCACTATATAGTAACACTAAGGAAATTAGTGTAACTTTAGAGATGGACCTTGATGAACTTTATATAACCAAGGCAATTACGTCGTGTCGTGATGCTAAATCAAGCGATGCATGGGAGGCAAACCATGAGAATAGTTGGTGAAATTTGTGTATCCAACTTAGCCTCGTCATACCGTGACATTAAATCAAGTGCTACGTGAGAGGCAACCTATGTTTTGTGCTTATTTATTTATAAGGTAATAGGTTTGTTCAGAGTGCAGGGCTAAAGATTGCAGAAAAGATACAGAAAATTTCAAGAAAGTAGGTCATAGGAAGCTTCATAAGTCATATATTCATGGTATGACTCGTGTAAGACCCCACAAAGTTACCTCATAGCCTGTGCCTTAGAGCATGTCAAGTGAAGTGTAATTCAAGCCCTAAAAGATTGAGAAGAGACTTCCCAAGTGATTGGTGTTTAAAACATATAGAATTTTCTCAAATTTGACATTTTTTCATTTAGAGAATTGAATTAGCTTTTGACCGATACCAATTTTGTCCAAATCCGGTATCGGGGTGAGAAGTTATGGCCGCTTTATCAAGAGTTGTCAGAACTGACCAAGTACGAAGGACAATCCAACGGACCGTCGAGTCTGCGATGAACCGTCGCTTGGCCCATCGCAAACAAGGAAGTAACTCTCTTTTCCGGCCCAAGTGTGATGGCCAAGACGACGGACCATCAAAGAAGTAATCGACCATTGCTGGGACCATCGCGTTGAGGCAGTGTGGCCTAACCTTGGCCATCGTGCGACAAAAGATCCGACGGACCATCGAACTTGTGACCATCATTCCAACTATCGTATCAAGAAACTGTGTCCCATTCCTAGCAAACGTGCAACAAACGACCCAACGGACCGTTAGACTTGCGACAGACCGTCGCAACCCCCGTTCAATGTTTTAACTTATTTAAACAAGGGGATTTTGGGTCTTTTTCCTTTTAACCCTGAGATATATTCCAAACTAACTTGATAGCCTCATTATCTCCCAAAATATCCAATGCTAGGGTTTCTCCCTCAAGAGTAAATCTAAAATCCTTCTCCATGAAATCCAAGAACTCACCATGGATTCTACAAATTGAGTTGAGATTTGAGTTTCCCAAGTTTAAGGGTTGCAAGAACCCTCTCTCAAGAGTAAGAAGAAGAGTTTAGAGCAAGATTGTTCATCCAATTTCATAATCTAAGGTATGTGGGGTTTTGAACAAGGGTAATCTTTTTACCCTCGTGCCCAAAAGCTTATTTAAACTACAATTCTCTGCAATTTATGAGATTTTACATGAAATCGAATTGGGGTTTTTCACCCATTATTATTGGTTGTAAGCTTTTGATGTTTCTCTTGAATTGAGAGTCCAATGACATGATTTTTACTTGTTTTATTGAGAAATTGCAGCTGGATCTAAGCCCCATGATTTTAATCCTTGAAAAGTTAATAGTTGAAATGTTTGAGATATTAAAGTATATGAGTATGTTGATATTATGAGACAAATTGCTGAAACTTCCAGATTTCTACATGAATTATGAATCTATATGCTATCTATTATGCTTTTTATGAGTTTTAACTTGAGAATGAATTATGGGTTATTGAGCCCTACTTGAGATTTGCAATTTTATGAACTTTTATGCTATAAGAACCCATGATTTGAGTATTCTGAGATTATTGAGAAATGTTTTGACCTAATGGTCATTGAGTTTTGAAATCCACTCTACTACATGAGATTACAGATTTGATTATTAGGTTCTTATTGAACCATGAGATTATTCTAAAGTGGATATTCATGAGATGAGACAGATAAACTAAAGGGAGTAGTATTTAGCACCGAGCAGGTAAGTTACTACAATTTCTTACCCTAAAACTACATGCCACCATAGGTTAGGCCTGAAGCCAAGTTTATGATTATAATTAGGCCTAAGGCCGAGTTGATATTGGGCTCGAGGCTGAGTTTGTTTAGTGATCACTGGACCTAGGTTATACTCCTTGGAAAGAGTATGACGCCTCTCCCCAACGTGAGGTCTCTTTCTTAGGAGGACAAAACTTTGGACTCCATGTAGCTCGCATGGGTTATGTCGGTTAAGAGAAACTCCCTAAACTAAAGTATTTCCATTGAGATAAGATATTTTTGTTTAAAACTAAAATACTTTCCCTTGATATGAGTATTTTTCCCTAAAGCTTAAAATAAGATATTTTTCTAACATGAATTAAATACCTTCAAGTATGTTCCAAAGTTATATGATTTCGAATTCTATGTATTTGAGTTCAAAAGAGTTATGAGTTCTTGAGCATTGAAGAAGTTTTACTCTCTATGAGACATATGCACGAGTTAAAAGTATTTCTTAAAGTTTTCTTTAGCCTTGAGTAATGAGAATAAGAGAACAGTACAAATTTCAAAGCTAAAAGTATAATTACTCACGAGATTGTGTTATATGTTCCATTTTACATGATTCATGAGCTTTACATTTTATACTTATTCAAGCCATGTAAGTCATTACTTATTAAAAACATGATTTGATTAAAAAGTATTGATGTTGTTTTATATAAATGCATGCACCCCTACATACTCAGTACATTCCCTAGTGTTGATCCACATATATGTGTATGTGCTACATTGTCTTATAATGTATGTTTAGGTGCTTAGTCCCTGCCTCATCAGTGACTTTTGAGTACCTCTATCTATATTCCTACAGTGGTGATTTCTCATGGTTCGAGGACTTATTCTCCAATATTTCTGCATTTAAGAGACTATGTTTTTACTTTCAGTTCATTTCGAGTCAGTTGGGTACCTTTCCCAATGACTCTCTAGTTGATAGATTAGTAAAGGCTTTGTCAGACTAGTTATCAGATTGTGATTGTGTTGAGAATTCTAGTATTTTGGTCGTTTGGATCGACTATTTTCTCCGTATCTCCCTTCATATGATATGAATATGCTAGTGTTTGAATTATTTCATCTTTAAATGAGTGCTATTACTAGAAATAGGCTCAAAGGGTTAGCTTTGGGATACTTGTAACCTTAAGTACCGTGTAACATCCCGGGAGGCAATTTTGGGTCGTTACAACTTGTGAGTAAGAGTCAAAAGGGCCTGAGAGTTTATGCAGATCCAAGTAAAATTTTTTAGAGTCTTTATGACTCTAAGAATGAGTTTTACCCTCAAGTTATGTCTTGTCACATTGAGTCATATCGATTGTAGAACCCAGGTAAGGTTTTAGGTCTTTACGAGTATAAGAAATGACCCATAAGCCTGGATATGAGCCATACATATGACTCGTATCCAGGATTACCAGGTTAGTGGTTTCTGATTAACCCATCCTAGCATTTTAGTTAAAACCAAAAAGAGCACCCAAAGATGGGTACCCGATACCTGAAAACATACCCACCTACAGTGTTAACCAAATTGGAAGCTCCCAATGCACGAAATAAATCATAAACACTTCAAATTATTTACCAATTTGTTCCAATCCCTTGCATTGCACGGATTAGGCACAAAACTTAGGGAAGAATCTTGTAAACTTAAGCAACCTATACTTCCACCAAGTCAAGTAAGTTTTCGAACTCAAATCTATTATATCTTAAGTTGAAATTGTAAATGTGATATTTCTTGAACTTACTTTAAGTTGAATTTACTTAGTTTTTGCAATTTGGAACCCTAGTTCTAATGGTTTGGGTTGAAAATAGAAGTGGGGCAGAATTGTGCTATTTTTGTGTTAAACTTGTGTATTTTTTACTGGTTTGGGGATGTAATAGATTACAATAAATGGGTAGTTTTGGAATTTTGAATTGAAGTTAACTTTAAAATTGAACTTCTATGTTGTAGTGGATTCGAGTCCCTTAATGACTCGTACCCACAAGTAACGAGTCATAACAGGACTCGTAACCAATAACAACATGGAAATACAATTGAGTATAGATTCTGGTATAGGTACGACTTGCTCAAACAAGTCGTATCTAAGCATTATGACTCGCACACTTAAGTCATAAGGACTTGGGTAGATATCATATATTAGAGGATTGTTTCTGGACTGCTTACGAGTTTTGGCAATAAGTCGTACCTTGTCCATTCGACTGGTTAGGAGGACTCGTAAGTAGTCCACTGAATAATCATCTATACATGACTTAGCATACGACTTGGTCATACAAGTCATACCCAGTCGATATGACTCTTAACCCCAGCCATACCTTATACAGAACATGCACACTAGCATTTATTTTCTTTTTTTGTTTTCTTTTCCTTATTTGATCACTAATGTATCTGTATATTCAGGTACTATGCCTCCCAAAAATGCATTATATTCCAGAAAGTGGCCAAGAAGGGAAACAAAATGTCACACTCTTCCAGTTCTGTGTCAGCAGAGTCATCCAATAGTAGCAGTGTTTTAGTCAAAATCCCAATGAAGGGACAGGTCAAGACAAGTGATCAGAGAAAGGCTCAGGGAAAGAAAGTGGTCACCCCAGAGGACACACCTCCATAGGGACCAAGGATAAAGAACCCGAGTACTACCCCTTCTCACTCACCTCAACTTTTGGAGGTAGAAGATGATGAAGAGATGAGCTTAGAGGAAGTGAGCTCGAAGAATGCCATTATTAAGGAAGTAGATGCTACCCTAATTAATAGAAAGGACCCTCTATTAGCTCCTACTCCTGGTCCAATACCCATCATTGAACGGTGGGGGTACCCTGGTATTTAGGGCACATATAATAACGGTTTGAGTAGACTCCAGAATGGAAAAATCAAATTGAGTCTGTACCTCGAGAGGAGATTAATTACGACTGGGATGGATGAATTACCCAAATTTGAGGAGTGATTTAGACAACATAGGTTTGATCAAATGACCAGAGCACCTGACAAATACAGTGTTACTTTAGTTTGAGAGTTCTACACAGCATACAAGGGAGAGCTGCAAAGACAGTATCCACAAGGTCAATTGTAAAAAGGTGGTGACCCTATTACCTCATTATTTATTTGGGAAGTGTAGGTGAACATATCCCCACACACTATTTCTAGATTCTTATATGGATCGAACTATCAACCTCTGGTGAACATGGGTGATATGGAGTACTGAATAGAGGAAATGAGAAAAATCACTCAAAAATAGCTAGGGATGGAGGATAAGATGGGCCACTTCAAGTGGATTGCCGGTTTGATATAACGTCGAATGGTGAGGATGAATTTTGGGTAGTCGAAGGCCCAGGAGTGCTCTCCTAGAAGATAGTAAAAAATGTTCTCAACTTTAAGGCCAAGGCATGGTGGATGTGGTCCGACACCAACTATGTTCTATTACTGGGGAAAATGTCCTTAGCCTAGTTCGGGTAGCTTTGATAGCCAAGTTCATGGACAGATATGAGGTTGGTATAGGATAGTTCTTATCTTAGGTGATGAGAGATAGAGATGTAGGTGGATAAAAATTACTGCTTGCTTATCCATGTATGATTACACAAATGTGTTTGGTTGCGAGTGTGCAGGAACTCCCAGGTGAGGAGAGGAGCAGACATGTTAGCAGAGATGTACGCTGCTGAGACTTCTAAGGCTGTTGAGATAGGTGGACAGGCTGAGACCACCCAAACTTTAAATGCAGCGGGTACACATAGTTCCCCTCTTTTAGTGTAGTCTGTACCACCTCGCCCGAGAGGTATGCCAGCTAGTTTTATGATGATTTCACAGGCTATATGGGCTGAGGCGATGGTGATAATAGTCACATTAGAGTCCAAGTTCCTAAACATAAAAGGGAATGTAAAGCCCTGGGTTGATACGCAGTTGGCAAACCAAGATAAATGGGTGCAACTACGATTAGGTATTTTTAAGTTGAGGATGACCTTGCAGTTGAGTAATGGCCAGACCCCAGATATAATAGAGGTGAACTCCAAGGTTGTAGAGATTAAGAATATGGTAGATGAGTTGTACGAAAAGCTGATCATCCCAAAGCTCGTGGTTACGATAGTTATGCCAAAGGTCCATATTAATAATATTTGGGCTATTCTAAACTGGTAGAGGAATCTGTAGAGGAGAGAAGAGAAAGAAAAAAGAAAAAGCACTAGAGTAGTGAAGAAAATGATGTAATTAATAAGGCTAAGAGAGATAGCCTACAAATGAGTAAGATAGAAAGGTGAGGGTCCAGGAGATGCTTGCTAGAGCTGGTGGGTTCAAGAATAATAGTTGTTAATGTTAAGGAAAGCGGTGACACAGACACCAAGTGAGATACTATTAAGCACACCGGCCACCATCGGTGCCACTTTTTTTGACTCAATCCTAATAGTTGATAGGACTCATGATGATATTGGTGGGAGCTGAGATGAGGGCCCATTTGATGATGATGTATGAGATGGCACCTTGAGTACCCAAGTATGTTCCCAAACCCCTTGTACTTTATTTTTTAGATACACTGGGGATAATGTATGGGTATTAAATTAGGGTGGGGGTATACCAAGGTCGCCGTGGGCTATGCTAGCCATGTTTTGAAGCCTGTGGCCATAATCTAAAGATTTTGAAGATATAGAATGTTTTGTGTTTTTTTGTATTGTTGTTGTGTATTATGTGCTGGCAATAGCTAAAATAGGAGGAGAGTTTATATTTGTGGTAGTAGATCGTTTTTTTGAATGACTATGCTGAAATGGTTTGATTTTGAATATTTTGTGCTAAAAATTGATAACCCTCTTAAAATTTTTATGTTAAATATGTGATGTGTGTACCTATGTGAGACTACTGTGAATTTGATAATGGAATTAGGATTAGGAATAGAATAGGTAGTTTAAATAATTGCATAACTAGATAAGTATTACCTAGTGGTATAACCCTATACGAAAGTGTGTGAGGCTCTACTTAGTTCTCTGTGTATCTGAATCTAGAACATACTCAGTTGATTTTACTAGGTCCAGGAGAGTTGAGCAGGAAATGATCATAGGCCATTTTTATTTTAAGTCCACTTTAGCCTAAATTCCTAACTAAATAAATTATGAATCCCTTTGATCCAAATGTTTGAGCTTAAATTGACCCAATCTTTTTGCTTTCACCAATTTCACCTACCCGTTTCTATAATGATCTAGTATTGACCCTAGTCCTCCTTGGATACTATGCACCATAACTTACGCAAATTGCCTAAGTTGAGGGTGGCTATTATACGGGTGCATAGGAAAAACTAGTGTGAAGAAGAAAGTGTGAAAGCAAAAAGAAAAAGGATAGGTGAAGTGAAGGTAAAAGAAAACAGAAGAAAAAGTTGCAAGAAAAAGAAAAAACAAGAAAAAAAGAAGGTTAGAAAAGAAAACCGCACCTGGTCCATGAAATATGCTTTAAAATAAAAAAGAAGATATAAGGGCGGAAATAAAATAAAATGAAAAGTGAAAAATAAGTGGACCACAAATAAAGCGTAGTGTCAAGGAGGCATAGTCACAAAATAAATCCCAAAAAGATACCATACCAGCCCTTAACCTATGTTATAAGCCGAATAATATTCTTTACTGATCCTATCCCGATTGTCTAAAAACTTAGGAAAAGAGTATATGGTCAAGCCTATGGTATTCTATATACACTGGTGGTACTTCTTTGTAAGAGAGAGAGCATATTTTGTTGTATCCCAGAAAAATTAATTGTTCCATATAGAGTGAAATAAGGATTTCATTAATTGAGAGCGCACATGGGGTATGTTGTTAGGTAGCTAGACTTTTTAGCGAATGTGATTTGTATATGTCTAGTTGTCTGTTATTAATGTAATACCATCATCAGATTCCTTTTTGTGATTCCATGTACCGAATCTTATACATAGTTGTTTCTTAAAAAGTTAAAATTAGTAGGTGGAAGTTAAAAAGGTGGAAACTGAATTGAAAGTTCACTTCCATATGTATCTTAGGATCTTTCTATTTAAACACCATTTTGTTTTGTGATAGTTTTTATTTTTCTTTTGCCTAAGTACAAACAAACTTCTAAGTTAAGGGTGTTGATGTGTCATGGAAACACAGAAATTTTGATGGTTAAAATAATGAAATTATGCCTGTACTTAGGTTATTTTGGTTGATATGTGTGGTTTGTTGCGTATTGCAGGTAAAATAGGTCAACCATAGAGTTGGAAGAAAAATTGTAAAAAAAACTTGAAAAGACCAAGTTTGTAGAAGGTACAAATCTCCTAACGAGTCATCAACACCTCATATGACTCGTAGGTTGAATCATAAGCACAATAGAAACCAAGACCAAGAATGAAAACTAAGTGATGAGAAGATACTATTGAGAGTGTGAGCCGTAATATGAGGGTACTAGTCGTATCAAGAGACCGTACATAGAGAAGAACCTAAGAAAGTAATTCAGAGTTAAAATTTTAGAGGAATACGAATTGGATCTCTGAGTATGAATCATATGGAATATCCATAAGTCGACCAATTTTAAAAGGAAATAAAGAAAGAAGTCCTAGGTGGATACGAGTGAAAGACACAAGTCATATGGTCAAGGTACAACTCGTGAGCATAAGTCGTAAGAAGAACAAAAAGTTGAATCCTAGAATATCAAACGCTGAAGTGGATACTAGAGGAACAGTACGACATGTAAGAATACTCATGAGTGGACAAGCGAGCCGTACCTTGTGTCAACATTATCTTTTACTTTTTTATTTTTAAGGATTTCTAAGTATTTTTGAGATACTATAAATACCTTAGGGTTTATCTTTTATTAGGTCACTTACTTTTGACACTCTTTAAAATTACTCTTACTACTTTCACATACTTTAAAATTACTCTTGAGATTTTGTGTTATTATTTAATTGAAAACTTTGGATTTTATTCATATTATTTTGTGCAATTGATACATGAATTCTTCATTGATTATCATGGGTTCTTGCATAAGCATGAGCGGCTAATTTCCCTAACTAGGGTTGTGGGAATCCTGACGAATGAGCTACGTAAAGAAAGTGGGATATTCATCTATTCTAGAGTTTATGCATGCATCTTAATCTTCTTTACCATAATGTTCCTTAGAGCTACCGTAGAGGCTTGGGGATATCCTGTATTCAAAAATGTCTTCACAAAGGAGTTTGTGGTTAGGAAAAGAAGATTAAAACAACAATTTGACATTCACCTACATCTTATTATTCCATCATCTCATCTAATCAACTTGAGACTCAAAAGGTTAAAGTTAAACTAAAGTTATAGACTAGGAGCAATAAGGCGGCACCCTAAGACTCACAAGGTAAATCGTAAGATTTATCAACACATTCACAAGATGGTTGATAATACATATTTTGTTGACTTTACATACAGAACAGTAGAATAGGTGGGTTGAACATGAGAAGTTTATGGAATCAAGAAGGTAGGGGGAGCACAAGCCTACTATTTGTCTTCTATTACTTACAACTCAAAACATTCAAGGTTTGGCTACTACTTACTGATTACCTCCAAATTCCCCTATTTACTTTCCCGTACTACTCATGAATTACATCAACTTAAGCAATTTCTTTTGGAGGCTAGTTTTGGGCGATATCAAGTCCCGGTGGGGATTTTGGATAGACAAGTCTATCATTTATGAACTAAGAATGTGGCTTTGGTAAATGTTCTATAGAGGAACCAATAGGTTCATGAAGATTATTGGGAAGTTGAAAAGGACATGAAGTCTAGATATCTTTTCTTGTTCCACAGATTAGACAATCGTACTTAAAGTATGGTTGTGTTTTGGTATTAGAATCATGCTAAGGGATTCGTTGATGCATCATTCAGGGATGAATGATCTTGGAGGGGTGGTGGTGGTAATGTTACACCTCAAACATTTGCCTCTAAAAACATATTGATTTTGGATCTCACTGCTCAGACTACGACTCACCTAATGAGTTGTAAGGTCTTCTTATGTGTCGCAGGGCTTGAGTTGTAGGGTGACAAGTAAGGGTTGCTCGTGCGATTTCATGAGTTGTAATGACTTTTTACAAGTCGCAGGGTGCTTTTTATAGTCATACTAGTGTAGGTGCCTAATGTTACTAATGTGGTCATGACAAGGACCCTACGAGTTGTAAGGTCTATGTATAAGTCATATGGTATGACTCATAAGGCCAACAGTAGGGAAGCCTAGGGGCACTACCGAATGACTTGTAGTCAGTCGTTTTGAGTCATAATGTAACCCACAACGACTGGGCAACAAATCTTTAGTGTTTCATTAAGGGTACTTTAGATATTTTCTCTTTTCACTAATTGTGACCCACGACCTTAAAACCTTTTTGGGACCTAATTATCATCTAAAAGACATAATCAAACACAATTTTAAACTCTCTCAAATCCCTAAGTCAAGAATAAGCTCGGGTTTCTCAAGGTTGATCATTTAGAGCTTCAAAGTGGTAATTTCTCTCAATAATTGTGATACATTAAGGTGTGTACCTCTCCCCTTAAACTTGTTTTACTTAAAGCATATGTTTAAATGGTCACTCATGTGGATTTGAATATGGATTTTGATTTGGGTTGAGGGTTTTGGAAGGATTATTACTTGATTTTAAGTTCCACGATTTTAATGTAAGTGCTCATATTTTATTTATGTATTTTGAAACTCATTGGGGTGCATAGGTATGGTGAATGGAATGGGGAGGGGGAGGGGGAGCGGGTGAGGTATTCCCCCAATTTGATGATTTTGGTTTGGAATTTGGTTTTGGAAATTATGTTTCCTCAACCCACCAGCATAATTGGATTTGAAATTTGGTCAATCACATAATTTGGCTTACTTTCTTAAACTATTGTATTTCATAAATGGGTAAATAGATAAAAAGGGTTTTGGAAGCCTTGTTGGCCATTTTTTTTTATCTTAAATTTGATTTAATGAACAAAGGGGGTCGTGGCATTCCCCAACTAGATTTAATGAACAAAGGGGTCGTGATATTTCCCTAGGATGATTTAATTGTTATGACACAATCATAACCTTGCAAGCGTAATGGCATGACGATACCTGTGGTTGGTGCCTTAATAGATAATTCCTTGGTTACTAGGTTAAGTGAAACTTATTTTAATTAGGCTTAAAGGGGGTTGTGTAGCTCACCGTAGAAGTTGAAGGTCTCAGGTATTGAAAACCATGTGTGTAGGCGTAGGGGTCTTTATGACCGTGTTCATGGTTCATACTCATATATATTTTGGATTGGCTGGGGTCAAGTTATTCCCTAGTTCATCTTCGAATTTTCTTGGTTTATGCGGCTAACATGCACTAGCACCCTTTTAGTAGGGGGAGATGAACCCATATAACTCGTGGATGCCCTTAGGACAGTTAGAGCTACACAGTGAAAGTTAATGGTTTTAAATCTCATTCTAAACCTTGTTGCATATTCCAACATCTTACATATAATTATGTATATGCATGTGTGTGACCACGTACATTGAGTTTGGACTTTATTTTTAAATAGGCATTATTTTATCCCTATCCTGAGTTACATACTAGTGCTCAACCAGCTAACCATCTTCGGATGATTTTTCCTCATGCAATATAGAGAATGAAGATACTTCTACTTTTCTGTGTAGTGATTAGGTGATTTATGGATCAATCGCGAATCATCTTAAAGTGGTGAGCTTCCATACTTTGGAATACCCCCATTTCATATGCTTGTTTTATTTTATTTTAGACTATTCCTTTTGGACTTTTTTTTGATATGGTCTGGGGCATGTCTTGACTTAGTTGTTCTTGGATTTTTGAGGCTTTGTGGATTACTGTGGGTTGGGATAGATGTTAAAGTTCTTAGACTCATTTTTGAGCTAGTTAACTTGCCTATCTTGTTATATATTAAGAATTCATCCACTACTAGTTTTATTATGTTATTTGGATAGGAAAAGGGGGTGGTCTTTGGTCCTCGGTAGGCTTGAGATACCCTTCATCGCCAGGTCCTGGTTTGGGTCATGATAGTAATACCCCTGATTTTTATCTTTAAAAATTTTTAAGTTCTGAGTTCACTGCCCAGGGTAGACTTTGGTAATGAGTTATGAAGACTTCCTACGACCTGTATAGTAGAAATTGTGGCCTGACTAGTGTAGGTGCCAACGTATATGTCCTAAGTATGATTAAGACCATATGAGTCATGGTGAGGCATTACGAGTCGTAATGTGGGACTTATAGTCTCACCAGTGTAATGGTCCCTTGTTTCTGTTGTGACTATAACTAATACCCTATGAGTCGTAAGGTCTGGTCATGAGTCGTAGGGTGTGACTCATGACCAAACTAGTAAAGTTACCTTGGGTTATTGTCCAGAACACGAGTCGTGGTGACGACTCATAAAGTATCCTCACGAGTCACAAGGTGACTCATAGTCACTAGCAACAGCTCTGTGTATTTTATTTAAGGGCACTTTGGTCAGTTCTCTCTTTCCCTAATTAAAACCCATGACCTAAAATACCCTAATGGACCCATAACTTCCTATTACTCAATCTTAAAATACTCTAGAACTCTCTCAACTTTCGAAGGCAAGAACAAGCTAGGGTTTGTAAGGATTTGGCATCTAGAGCTTCAATTGGTGATTTCTCTCCATAATTATGATACTTTCAGGCATGTATCTCTTCCCTAAACCTTATTTTGTTAAAAGTATTTGATTAAATTGTTATTCATATTATTAATTGCTGATTTAGGAAATTGAGTCAAGCGTCCTTCAATGTTAATGATAGAGTTGCTTTTCCCATGGGTTTTGTGAATTATTCACGATTTGAATTGATAATTTTGAAAATAATTGGGTGCATAGGTATGGCAATAGGAATGGGGGTCATGGATTCTCCCAAATAAATGAATTTTGGAATTGGAATTGGTAATAACCTTAACCAAGCATATGAAATTAGCTTTAACACATGAGTATATGCATAATGCGACTACTTTGGAACTACTGCATGATATAGAAGGTTAATAAAGCATAATGGTTTCAAATTTAACCTTGGGGGTTGTAGATTCCCCCAGGACAACAAATAATTGAACCTAGGGGGTCGTGGATTCCCCCATGTATTTGAATAATTAGAGCTTGTAGGGTTGTGGATTACCCTAAATAATGATAATTGGAATGTCATGTTGATAATATCTTGCAAGCGTAGTTGGTATGACGATACCAACAGGTTATATCTTAATGAATGATTATTGATTCAATGAATGGGGGTGTGTAAATATTTTAATTAGGCTTAAAAGGGGTTATATAGCTAAGCCGTGAAAGTGGAGGTCCTGAGGGACTCATATCGAAAACCCATATTTCCTGGTGCGAGGGTTGGTCTTGATGTGTGTGTGCTTGTGTCAAACTTTATATATTTGTATCCTGGCTTGGCGAAAGGTTGTATATTTCTCAGCTTCCTTAATACCTCAATTCGTACGACAAACACGCACTGGGACCCTCTCAGTATGGTGAGAGCTGGACATATTTAGCTTGTAGGTATAGATGACACTTTGAGGTACACATTCCAGGTTAATATTTTAACTCTTATGCTAAACCTTGTTCCCTATCCCAACATATTATATTTATACATGTATATGATTGTGTGCATATGGTTTTGTAATGATTTTTGGACTAATTAATTATGTCATTATTTTATCCATTCTCTGAGTTACATATTAGCTTCACCTTACTAACCATTCTTGGATGCTGTATCACCATACAATGCAGGGTCTGAAGATAATTCTATTTCTTTGCATAGTGGTAGGTGATTTCTACATTATTCGAGAGTCAAATTTAAAATGGTGAGCTTTCATTCTTTGAAAGTCCCTCATTTTATGGTCTTGTACTTACTTATGTCTTAGACTATTCTGTGGGTTTTTGGCTATGGTTTGGGGCATGTCCCAAATTTGGTTTGTTAGAGACTTTTATGGACAAGATTTGGGTGGATTTAGTATTATGGATTCTTAGATTCTATTCAGTTGATTTATCTATCTTGTTATATGTTCAAAACTCAATTCTATCTTGTTATATATTCAGAATTAATCCATGGTAGTTGTATTGTGTTTTGGTTAGCTAGGTTAATAGGGGTGGTCTTCGGTCCTTGGTGGACTTGAGATACCCATCACGACTAGGCCCTGGTTGAATCATGACACACTTATTCTTGTGTGTCTACTTATTATGCTCCTTGGTTAGAGTTATCTTGGAATTCATTACCTGTGAAATTATATGTATCTACTCTTGTGGGTGATTCTTTTGTTGTGGATTAGGTATTTAGATTATGTGTTCCGACTATTCGAGAGCTTGATACTCATGCTAATCTTATTATATTTGTCATGATAGATTTTGATGTGATTCTGGGCATGGATTAGTTATCCCACTATCATACGATCCAAGATTCTTTTGCCATAACCATTACTTTAGCCATGCCTGGAATACCCCTAGTCATATGGTGGGGATCGGTTAGCCACAAGATGATGGGGATTATTCTTATACTTTTGCTAAGAGTCTTATTTTGAGGGGTTGCGAGTCTTATTTTACTTATATTTGTGATGTTAGTGTTGAGAGTCTATCGCTTAACTTTGTTTCTATAGTTTGTGTGTTTCCTGATGTTTTCCCTACCAATATACCTAGTCTTCCTCTTGAGCATGATATCAAGTTTGTTATTGATCTTGAGCCTGACACCCCAACCTATTTCTATGAAACCTTATCGTGTGGGTCCTTCTAAGATTAAGGAGCTAAATTCTTAGTTTTAGGATCTTCTTGGTAAGGGTTTTATTATACCGAGTGTGTCTCCTTGGGAGCTCCTATGTTGTTTGTTAAGTAGAAGAAAAGATCCATATGTACGTGTATTAATTATAGGCAGTTTATTAGGTGATGGTGAAGAACCGATATCCTATGCCTCACACTAAAGATTTATTTGACAAACTTCAAGGAGCAACAATGTTCTTTAAGATTGATTTGAGGTCTATTTACCATCAGTTGAGGATTCGGGCTGAGGATATCCAAAGACAACCTTTAGGACCCATTATGGTCATTATGAGTTCGTAGTGATGTCTATTGGGTTGACTAAAACCTCAATCATTTTTATGGATTTGATGAATCGTGTATTCAATCCTTATTTGGGTTATTTTGTAAGTATGTTCATCAACGACATCCTTGTATATTCAAGGTGCAGAGAGGAGTGTATGCAAAATTTGAGGATTATGCTCTAGACTTTGAGAGATCATATGCTTTTTGCCAAATTTTCTAAGTGTGAGTTTTGTCTTTATTCAGTGATATTTTTGTGGGTGTGTGGTATCTAAGGATGGGATTATGGTATACTAGGTATTGATTGGGTATATTTGTGATTTGGCTAAACCTACATCTTCATTTGAGGTTTGTAGCTTCATTGGGTTTGTTGGTTACTAAAGATGGTTCATTGAGAACTGTGCTATTATTGCAGTGCCAATGAATAGATTGATTCGAAAGAAGGTTCCTATCTGATGGTCCGAGGAGTGTGAGTCAAGCTTTGGAAAGATCAAGAAGGTTCTTTCTTTAACTCCTATATTGTCTCTTCCTGCTGAGGGTGAGGGATTTATCATGTATTGTGATGCTTTTGGTGTTAGTTTGGGTCGTCTATTAATGAAATAGGGTTGAGTTATTGCTTATGCATTAAGGCAGCTGAAGGTACACGAGTGAAACTACTTCACTCGTGATTTAGAGTTGGTTACAGTAGTTTTCACGCTTAAGATTTAGAGATATATCTTTATGGCATGGATTTTGATATCTTCACAGATCATCATAGCCTTCAACATCTTATGACCTAGAGAGAGATTAATTTTAGGTGTTGTAGATGGATGGAGTTACTTATGGATTGTGACATCTCTATCTTGTATTATCTAGGCAATGGGAATATAGTAACATACACATTGAGTCAGAAGGCGGTGAGTATGGTTTGCTCATCTTGCATTTCAGTTTCTTAGAGTCCGTTGGCATAGGATATTAAGTCCTTAGCCAACTTGATGGTGCAACTTGATATTTCATACCCTAAGAGGATTATTGCTAGTGTTGAGGAAAGGTCTTCGCTATTTAAGTAGATTCAAGAGTAATTGATTTGAGGATAAGGGGCTTTACATCACTCATGATCAGGTGTTGAGTGGTAAGTCCAAGATGGCTATCATAAATTCTAAGGGTGTCTTAATATTTGATAGTCACATTTATGTTATGAGGATTGATGACTTGATTTAGTAAATTTTGCGTGAGGCTCATACCTCTAGATATTCTATACACCTGGGTATAGCTAAGATTTATGGAGCTTTAAGGTAGAATTATTGGTGGATTGGTATTAAGAAAGATGTGGCGAATTTTGTAGCTTATGCCTATATTGTCAATAGGTGAAGGCCGAGAATCAAAGACGTAGTGGCTTGATTCAGAGGTTGCCTATTCCCAAGTGGAAGTAGGAGCGGATTACTATAGACTTTATTATTAGTTTGCCTCGCACTTCCCAAGGTTTCAATGTTGACCAAGTCGGCATATTTTATTCCTATTTAGATATCCTTTAGTATCGAAAGGTTACCCTGTATCTACATGCATGAGATAGTCCATCTGTATGGTGTACCTATATCTATCATTTCAGACCAGGGTTTAGGGTTCACTTTTAGCTTTTAGAGAGCTTTTTAGGAGGATTTGGGTACTCACTTGGATCTTAGTACAACCTTCTATCTGCAGACTGATGGTCAGTCAGAGCAAATTATTTAGGTTCTTAAGGATAGCACCGAGCTTGTGTTATGGATTTTGGGGGTTAGTGGAAGCAACACTTAGCTTTGGTGGAGTTCGCTTATAATAATAACTACTATTAGAGTATTGAGATGGAAACTTTTGAGGCCTTATATAGTAGGTGATGTCATTCTTTGGTTGGGTGGTTTAAGACTTCTGATATTAAACCACATGGTACTTCCTTGCTTTAGTTGTCATTTGATAGAGCCAAGGTTAGTCAGGACAGGTTGAGGGTAGCTTAGAGTAGGAAAAAGGCTTATGCAGATTGTAGACTTCGTGCCTTGAGATTTAAAGTTGGTAATATGGTATTCCACTGTGTATCACCCATGAAGGTATGACATGGCTCGGGAGGAAAGACAAGATCAACTCCAGATATATTAGACCCTTTGAGATTTTTTACATAGTTAGTGAGGTGGCTTATGAGTTAGCCCTACTCCTAATTTTTGCTATTTTCTATCTGATTTTCCATGTTTCTATATGGCTACGATATATTCCTAACCCTTCTCATATTCTTAGATGGGACTCAGTTTAGTTGGATGAGTGGTTGACCAATGTAGAGGAGCCTGAGCTTATTTTAGTTAGTGATGTCTTGAGATTGCACACTAGAGAGATTTCAGTAGTTAAGGTTCAGTAGAGGCACCACCGAGTAAAGAAGGCTACTTGGGAGATCGAGAGAAAGATATGGGCCGAGTATCCTTGCCTATTTGAGGCTTAGGGTACATCCCAATCCTTTATTTTTGAGAATGAAAGTCTTATAGTAATGGATATTGTAATGATCTTCCAGGTCATTTTCTATATTTTTGCTCATTTTTGTCATTTATAGCTATTTTATAGATAACCCAATTCATTTATGCCTTCACAGAACGGACAGTTTGGTTACTAGAAAATTCATTTGTTTTCTGGAGCCAATACCCTATTTTGAAGTCTTTACTAGTTCAATTTGGCCACCGGGTGAAAACTTTGGTCAAACGACCTTTCATGCTAATCCTGACTATTCCAGTAGCTTCAGATGTTAATTTTAGGCTAGGTGGACCCTTGGTTCAGGTCCCAAGGCTTCTGGTTCTTTTCGGGCTATTGATCAAATGTTAAGTAAAATGACACATGGGTATGGGACCAGCTTTTCTTTGAAACAACTTTGGATGGAAATTTTGATTGGGCCATTTTGGACTTTTATATAATTTCTGACTTGAAGCACAATAGTGCAATATAGGTATCATTGTTCTCATTTTGATGGGTAGATTGTGATTTTGATAGTGTGCTACCTTACCGAAGCTTCACAGAAAGGGAAATTTGTGGTTTAGAAAATTCTTTGGTAATTTCTTCAGCGTCCATGTAGGCTCGGTTTACCCTCTTCATGGAATGAGCTATTTCATGGTATGATTATGATATTATGCTAGATATGGGATGGGATTTAGGTGTTGGAGATATGATTGAAAAAATTAGGTTAATTGGACTGTTTAGGCTATCTTGAAACCATAATTTAGGCATAATTTACTTAGTGGCTCGTTCTTTAGGGTAAATTGCTATCTTAGTGCTAATTATGGATTATTTCACATCTAGAAATGAATTTAGAGACCTTATCCTAGTCCGAAGTAGATTTTGCCTAAAATTAGATTTCGGGGATTAGAAGTAGGCCCTCTGGCCCACCATAGGCTAGGACTTGGGTTAGCTTCTGTGGACTTATTTATGCAAGTTGAACCCTTATTAATGATTCTTTTGGGACATTGAGAAGGTTAAATATGAAATAATTATGCTAGTTTGGTAACTGAGAGTTTGTGCTAATTTTAAGTCAAATCTGGTGATTTATTGATGGAGTGTACTTATATGGTTTATTTTTATGGCTAATTAATATGGTCTATTAATATGATTTTCGGTTAAAGTCTAACAATTGTTGAATATAGTTATAATATGAGTTTCTATTCAAGTAAGGCAATTAATGTTATGATGATGATACTATTAAGGATGTTATGATGAAATGATATGAGTTTTAGTTTGAGTTCGACATTCAGAGTTGGGCATGATATGATTCGGCATGGATGGGTTGATGGCCATAACTGACATTCAATTGAGTTGTGGATCTCAGGTTATTTATTTCCCTTAATTATACCCTCCGAGCGTATGGAGGCCTGCGTTGGGTTATTTACTTTTCTGCACTTATTGGCTTATGAAGGCCAATTTTGTAGTTCTAGTTGTGTGATCTTTACGATACTATTCCAGATTTATTTATTTATTTATGTACAAAAATTTTGGAGCTTATTTCTAGGTTTGCCTTATTACCTTGACTTAGTTTACTTTATCTTGTCTCTCATTATTTTTATATCTTAATTTAGCTTAGTCATCCAATTATGCCTACTGAGTATCCATGGTTTTGGTTCTCATACTATATTTCTATAACTTTTTGGTGCAGATCTGAGTACTAGTTTCCACCATTGATATAACGTTCGTGCTAGGTTGATTTTGGAGATTGGGTGAGCTCTTGGGGTAAGAGTTGCCTCATTTTCCTTCTATTTATCTATGTTTAGTCTTTCATTTTCGAGACAGATTATACTTCACTATTTAGTACTTATAGTTCATTAGTAGTAGCTTTTGTACCAACATTATTGAGTCTTGGGATGGTTGTTGCTCTTTTATCTATCTATCTATCTATTAGACTATTATGACTCCTTTATTGTTGTTTTAACTCTTTAAATATTGATACCCGACTTTTAGGCCATTCACCACCAAGTTAGACCATTGCATGTAGCTCCGAGATTCGGTTTGACTTACGTACTAGCAGGATAAAGTAGGTGCCATCATGACTTAAAAATCAGGCACTATAGTCATGTTTCAATCTAGATCCTTGTAGGAAATTCTATGCCTATGAGTGAATTCATAGCATATGGTTTTACTATTTTCACATTAGGGTTGCTCTATGATGTATTAATTATAAAATTTATGTTGTGAAATAGGGCTAGAGTTTAGTTTTTCTAAGTTACTAGTTAAAACCGTTGTTGCAGTGGGATTCTTGCTATAGTGAGACTGTTGTAATAATCAGTGTCCCGCCAAAACATAGTTAGGCATATCTCAAGGGATTACTATAATGAGTCCTATTTCAACATAATAGATCAACAAAGTGAGAGAAGGTCCACTATAGTGGATGACATAGGTAGAAGGCCTATTTAAGTCACTTATTTTGAGTTTCACATCATAAATTCCCAAATTCAATCTAGAGCTCCAGAGAGGCAATTTTCCCAACACTGGATAGATTTTTTTTATTAAGGCAAGTTATTTCATTAATCTCTTTGCCTAGTAATTCGTAAACATTATAGAATTGTAAGAGAGATTGTAATGGTAGAATTATGGGTTAGAACCCTAGGTCATAAAAGATGAGGGAGATTGTAATGGGTAGATGTAACAATCATTTAGATAACTTCTAGATTGTAAATTTTAATATTTTTTTGTATGAAATTGTTGTTCTTAAACATAAATTGTGGTGATTATGAACATCAAGTTTAATAAAAATATAAATTTTAGCATAAAAACTACTTTTAAAGTCGGTAATTGGAGTACAACTCCATAAATAAAGATAATGTTCGTATTGTGGAAGCAGTTGATGGTTGATTGACCCTTATACAATGATAGACCCCAAATTAGGGTAGAACTAGCGGGTTTGAATTCCTAATGAGTATATTTGAGGAGTAGATTATTAATTACTCTTATAAATATTTGTTTTACACTTTTAATTTTATGAGACCTTGAGGAAAGGAAAAGCTCATGTGATTTTGCTTGCTTGATTTGAGTTCTTCGGTTGAGGTAGGTTACTATTTATATAGAGTTAGTCATAATTTAATCTTTTATATATGTTTGAATTGATAAGCATATTGGTTGGTCTTCGAACATAAATAGGGTTTATTATTTTTTTGGCTTGGCAATGCTTTGTTGAAGCTTGTATTTAAATAAATTGTAAAAATGACATACATTTATTAAACCTATTGTTTATTTTCTGATAATGTCCTAATAGATAGATGATATGAAAACACACTTAGATATGTTGAAAGAGTTTGAGAATATACATACTATTTTTTTGTTGAGTAGCTTGAGTTCGATGTGATCTTATGGATGAGCAGTTATGTTATGGAGCAAGTACCATGATTATATGGTAAATGGAACCTAGGATGTTCCTTACGGGCCATCACTAGTTGGATAGAAATAAGACCCTTTAGCATATGTGTACAAATGAATAATTCTTGTGAATTCAGATATGGTACAAAATAAGACTGATGAAATACAAACCTGTATAGTGGTAAGATCAGTACAAACATGAATTTATGTTTTTGATGTGACTATATTATATTTATAGAGTTTGTAATGATTTATTTTATCATTAGGTGACTTACATGTCCTTTATTTGTTGACATTGATATGTCTGGATTTACCTAGCTGGTGTAATTACTTGATTATATATTGATGTACCTATCTAATTGACCTACTTGATTCATGACATATGCTAGCTACTATAATGAGTCGGCCAATGATACCTACTAATGCATAGTATTGTTACCGATGCTACTCATGCACTTCTTCTTTTTAGTGAAGAGTATGATGTAAAGACTTCAATGTGACCTCACATTTAACATTATTTAGTCAACTTATTTGACTGTGAGCTACTCCCTTTTAGGCTACCACAAATCTTCTTAGTTACATATGTCTCTTTGTTTAGATAATGTTGTTTATAAGTGATTTTGGACTACTCTTAAACACTATTTTGTTTGCATTCTTTGTATGATGATAGATTTCCAGACATTATTTTATTGAGTTTGAGATTTTTATTTCAATGCCTTTCATTACTTTATTTTGGTAAATAAATTTGTTATGGCTTTGTTTAGATGGTAATATGTGGTTCACCTAATAGAGGGTTAGTATGGGTGACACTCGCGACCATTTATATCAACAAAATTTTAATATTATAACCTTAGGTTCATCATTCTCATCGTACAAGGACATGTCTAGTAGATCATGCAAAATGGTATGGATATTTCTGTATTTTTCTTTGAGAGGATGCAAGACACTTTGAAAACTCAATTGTTTCCTTCTTTTAAGCTATTACTTAACTTTGATTAGTATATGACCTCATTTATTATTTCCTGTCATAGATGATAATGACATATGAAATAGATAGGAGAGAAGAGGCACCCAATCCAACTACTAGGACCACAACTCGTGGTAGAAGACATCCGAGAGAAGATAGTAGAGATAAAAGAAGAGGAGCAGTGCCTACCAGAGGTAGGGCTTAGGCTGCTGGGTAGTTTTGTGATAGATCAGAATCCTATCTCCCACTAAAGAATCACGTCAGGTTAGAAACAGAGGAGGTAGAAACACTAATCCAAGAAGGTGTTATGCCTACTTCTGCTTTTTTAGATGTGCTACAGTAGATTTTAACTATACTAAGTAGCTTGGTGGGGACTTGGGAGGCACCTGCAGCACCCATAGGTCAGTATCAGGGGGTTGTGTATATTTTTGTTATGGCTCTATGTGAGGATACTGAGATAAAGATATTTTTGTGATTGGTGGCAAGACAGGTGATGACTGAAGAGGAGCATGATTTACTCTAGAGGTTCACTAAAATAAGGCCTAAAATTTTCTATGGCATTGATATTAAAGATGCTTATGAGTTTATGTAATTCTCTGAGTCTGTACCCCGGATGCTACATGGTGCTCATAATCCCAAAGGACCACAAGCTAACCCATAACTGGTACCTGCTCCAATAACTGAATCATAATACTGTAAATATGCAGAAATTAGGCAGAAACTTGCCATAAGGTTCAGTACTAAAATAAAACTGAATACAATATAGTAATACCAAAACTAAAACATCTGTCTTAAAATAATCTAGTCTAAAAAGCCTCTAAACTGTTTGAAATGTGGAGTTGATGGGACAATTCCCCAACTAACTCCAACTACTGAAATAAACTGAAATGCTAAAATAATAATCATGTCCTTGAACTATGAGGACTCACCGCTAACTCTGACTTCTGAAGATCGGAATTGCTAAGGGTGCTTGGGAGCCCGTACGTTTGAACATCTGATATAAAACATCATAGCGCAAGAGAAAAGTATGCATCAATACTTTGAATGTACCGGTATGCTAAGTGAGGTAGGCTAAAATGCATGGGTTCATATGAATGAAAAATATTGACTAAGTGACATGAGTATATCTGGATGAGAGTACATAATGAATACATAACTGTAACTGAGATTGTGATAACACTGAAAATCTAAGTCTGAATACTGATTAACTGATATCTGAGCATACTGATACTGAATTACTGATAACTGAATGATTGTATCTGACAGTCCTGATTTTGTGGAACTATACTGAGTTCCATACTGAGCTGAGTGACTATGTCTGACAGTCCTTAATCTATAGAGCTGAACTAAGTTCTATACTGAGATTGAATATGAAAGTAAAACTGCGACAGGTAATCATTTAACCGACATACCCCTTTTTATATAGATTGGGGTCCAACCTGTAACCCCAGTTGGAAGGGTGTCAATACTGTGCTACGGGAAAAGACAAGCTGTGAGTTAACCCTCTCTAATAGAAAGCTCTTTCGTCAACCCTCGCTAGCAGGAAAACTTGAATGAGATGTATCAACCGTCATAATATCTGGCAGGAAGATATCTCAACCTAAACTAGCTACGTAGTTATGTAGCACAGGGATTGCTACTAAAGGCCAAACCCTCTACTAACAGGAATGCCCCTATCCTTGGGTTAACTCGGTGCTGAATCCTACCTCTATCAGAATGGACACTGAACTGATTTCCTAGTTCATACTAGGCTTGACTGGACTTTTACTGATTATACTATATAACTAAACTGAACTGAATTCACTAATTTCTGTTGACTGACGGAATACTACTGAATTCTGTTAACTAACTAAATTTACTGATGTTGGAACTGAATATTGAACTGTACTAGACTAATACAGAGTCCACTGAGTTTTCCTGAGTCCTGTAACTGACTGAGAGTACTACTGATCATGACAAGACTAAGATTATTCTGTATCTGACACTGGCTTTAGGTGAACAACTAAATTGTCGGGTATTAAATATCCCAGGACTCGATAGCATGAAAAGTAAAGCATCACATGATCTTGCATAGCATAAAATGCACATTTGTTCATAATGTGTCTATAGAGACATTTTATCAAACACTTGCATGGTATAACTTGCATATAAGCTAGCATGACATGATTTCTTTCCCTTATTTGTTCACATAAAAAATTCATCAAGCACTTGGTGAGCATAATATATGCACATAATAAGAGGGCATCATGATTCACTTCCAATTTCACAATTTTAAGGGGTTTAACATATATTCATATGAATCTATAAACATAAAAGCCAATTACACATGAAACATGTAATAAATCATGAAATAGAAATTTAATTCACATAATAATCACGAATATATTTAATTCCAATTGTGGAAGTCATAAATTCCTATTACTTAAAGTTTAAAAGAGTTTCTTGGACTCCAAGGGTGGAAGGAACCCTTGGATGAACACTTCACATACCTTGGTTGCTAAATTCCTGAAGATTAATGGTGGAATCTTGAGCCTTAAATTTGAAATTTAATCTCCTAGGGTTTTTGTTCTTGAGTATTTTGAGAAAGAATGAATATAATTTGCTAATTGAAGGATAAATCTCGTGTTATGAGGGCTGAAGGATGTGGTAAAAAGAACTAATTAACCCCCAAAGATGTGGCTTTATAATGACTAAAAATTGAACCATCGATGCGCAGACCGACACACCGCATCATTTGCATCGATGCGATAGACAACGTGACTATCGGTTCACTAAAAATTGCCACTGGGAGCTAATAAAAATATTGATCAACGCGATGGCTGATGCACCGAGCCAAGGTCGCATCAATACACTATTTTGGATCCCCAAACATAGTTCAAACAAGATTCAAAAAATTCAAAACTCATTCGGGAACACATACTGGCATTCCTGATAATGAATCAACCTAAAGATTGACATTTTAAGGTCATAGAGGTTGTGAAATAGCGTTACCAACTTACGAAGGCCAAAATAATACTGAGTCTGAAAACTTAGCAAGAACTTTCTAAGTTTGGGACCCCTTAGCCAGCTTTTAGGGACTGAGTTAATCTTAGAATTTTGCGGGGTCTTAAAGTTTACTATTGATTTTTATGAGAGGATCCATAAGTTGGGGATAGTAACATGATATGGCAGAGTTTGATACTTTCCAACTGCATGGGGATGCAAAGTTATGGTGGATAACTTTTGTGGAGTGTAGGCTAGTTGATTCGCCTCCATTGACTTGTACATAATTTTACTCCATCTTCATTGAGAAATACATTCCTCGTACTTTGTGAGATAAATGGCGGGAATGAGTTTACTAGTATTGAGTAGGGTAGTTCTTATATTAAAGCCTATGAGGTCCAATTTCACTTACTTTCTAGGTATTCATTGCAACTATTGCACATAAAGGATGAAATAATCCATTGATTTATCAAAGGTTTGAATATTAGATTTCAACTATCGGTGCTTCAGATAGTGTCTTCTAGTAAGACTTTTTATGAAGTGGTTGCGTATGTTAGGAATATGGAAGGAGTAAAACATGATAGTTACATAAAGTCTATAGACCGGTGGTAGCTATAGTAGATCTTTCACTAAGAGTCTATTTTATCACAAGCATTCTATGTGCCCTATTTAGTCAGCCATAAAGTAATTAGTTTGGGGGTCCGTTAAGGGCCAATTGAACCTTTTCAAGTCATAGTAGGTATATATTTCTTCAATTTTAGCTTTGAGGTCCACTTTGGCTGGGCATGTTATGAGTGTGGTGAGGTTGGGAACATTAAGAGATAGTGTCCTATATTTAAGTAAACTAGTTAGTTAGCTAAGTAGTAGTCCCGAAGTTCCAGCTCCAGCACGTAATAAAGGTGATGTACGAAGTGGAGATTATTTTCAAGATAGGCGTGGTGGCCACAGAGAAAAAAATATTTCACTCAACCTAAATAAGGTGGTGGGCATGCTAGTAGACGTGGTTCTCAACCCATAAGGGTCAACGCACATGCAAGTGGTTATACTTATTTCTATGCTTTCTTGAGCAGACCTGAGGTAGAGGCATCTGATGCAATAATCACAGGTACTATTCTAGTCTGTGATCAAATGAAAACAACCTTATTCGATCCCTATTCTATATTTTCTTATGTGTTTACATATTTTTTTGTGGGATTGGATATGATATGTAATTTTCTTGATGTTTTTACCATGTTTTCACCTTTGTTGGTTATTTTGTGCTTAAAAATAGAGTCTACCATTTTAACCTTATTACATTCATGTGCTATAAAACCTGGGTAGGCTTAGTGACTTTTGACATGGTTGACTTTTATGTCATTTAGGGATTAGTTGGTTATCTCCTTACTATGTGATATTAGTTTGTCATGCTAAGATGTGACTTAGTAATATGGGGTATGTATAGATTTGAGTAGATGGGTGATTGAATCCTTGTCTTGTAAAAGATTATATCTTTTATTTATGTTAAGAAGTTGATAGAGAGAGGGTATTTGTCATTTGTAGCACACATTTGGGACATTAGTGTAGGGGTTTTACCTATTCAGTTAGTTCTTATGGTCAGTGATTCCTTAGAAGTGTTTCTTGTGGATTTACTTGGCATGCAACAAGACTATGATATTGATTTATGCATTGATTTCATGCTCTGTATTCATTCTATTTCTATTTCTTCATATAGGATGGCATTGGATAAGTTGAGAGAGTTAAAAGTTCATTTGCAGAACCTTCATAGTAAGGGTTTTATTTATTTGAGTGCCTCATTTTAGGGTGCTTCTATATTTATTATGAATAAGAAATATCGGATAATGCCTATATGTATTGACTACCATCAACTGAACAAGGTTACTATCAAAAATAAATTCCTTACTCCCTGCATAGATGACTGGTTTGACAAACATCGGGGTGCTTCGATCTTCCTCAGACTGAATTGAGGTCTGGGTATAACTAGCTAAAGATTTGGGTTAAAGAGAGACCTGAGACAACATTTTTGCCAAGGAATAAACATTATAATTTTTTATTGATGTCTTTTGGGATTACATTCCCCAACTACTTTCATGAGTTTAATGAATGGAATTGTTAAGTCCTATTTGGGTTGTTTTATAATTGTGTTTATTAATGTATTATGATCTACTCAAAGAGTAAATAAAAGCAAAAGAACAATTTAAGAGTTGCATTGGTTTTAGAAAGAGAAGCAATTTTATGCTACACTAGCTAAGTCTGAGTTATATATGATTTTTGTGTCCTTTCTAGAGCATGTGGTTTCAAAGAAAGGAATTATGGTCGATCCGTAGAAAGTAGAGGATGTTAATAGTTAAGCTACACCTAATTCTGTGATTGAGATTGCAACTTTATAGGTTTGGCTAGCTTTTTTCGTGAATTTTTGAAGTGGTTTGACTTTATTACTTCCCAGAGCTAACTCATTTTCATAGGAAGAAGAGACACTTCAGTTGTCTGATGAGTGTGAGGAGAGCTTTCAAAAAAATTAGGACTTTATTGAGTATAACTCCCATTCTTGCATTTCTTGTGAAGGGTAAGAACTTTGTTGTTTATTATGATGCCTCATATTTTGGTTTGGTGCTATTTTGATACAAGATCAGAACATCATTACAAATGATTCTAGGAAGTTGAAGGTCCATAAAAAAAACTATCATATGCATGACTTGGAATTGGCACTGTTAGTGTTTGCTCTTAACATTTGAAGGTACTATCTTTATGGTGTCTATTGTGAGGTGTTTATTGATAACCGTAGTCTACTATATATGTTTACATTGAAGGGATTGAACTTGAGGTAGCATTGAAGAAGATAGCTTCTCAAGAACTACAATGTTACTATCTTATACCATCAGGGAAAGATGAATATGGTCGCTGATGCTTTGAGTAGGAAGTAGGGGTGTATAGGTATCCTATCTTGTTTGAATTTACAAGGCATCCATTGGCTAGATATATTCAAACTCCAGAAAATAATTTTATGCGGCATAATGTCACGCCCTTTGAAACACCTAGGCTTTGGACCCTTAGAGAATTCCCTTGGTTTGAGGGTTCTTGACTTGGTATGACTTAGGGTACGAGTCGTACCCTATGGATATGATTTGGTGACCCCCTCTTGTACCCTAGGTAGTTGGTGGTATATACTCACTGTTCAAGGTATGAGTTAGCCTCCTCTAAATGGTACATTAGGGTATGAGTCATTCCTAACCTAGTCATATAGAGTGTAGTCTTGAACTTGAGTGGACTATTTGTGGTACGAGTTTAGGGTACAATTTATGGCAAAATTCGTACCCTTTGGATACTAGTCTAGGGTACATAGTCATACCTGAAGTGTATGAGTCCTAGGTAAAGTCTAGGGTATTAGTTAGGGTACCACTCGTACCATAGGGTACGGTTGAGTAAATAAGTCATACCCTAACTCGATGTCATTTCCATCTTATAAGTTAAGGGCCCTATGGTCATTTCATACATTGAAGCTCTAAAGTTCCCTCACTATATAAGTGTGTGTGTCCTCCTAAGAGACAATTTGAGTGAAAGAAATATCCAAAATACTCTCTCAAACACATCTTTAAAGATTTAAAGGCTAGGGTTTCAAGAGTGGTCATATAGAGGCAAAGAGGAGTCAAATTTCTTAGGGGATCATAATGTTTAAGGCATGTAACTCCATCCCTTGTTAAATATCTTAAAAACCATGTATTTACACATGGATTAATGATTAAAACTGTTGATTTTGAATTTAAATAATAAGGGTTTTGTTTCTTAATGATTTATAATGTTTGTTCTTGGTTATACTTATATTTATACATGTTATTAGTGATGATTTGCATATGTGGGTGCTTGGTGTTTGGGGTTTAATAAATGGGTTTTGAGTAACCCTAATATTGATGAATTCTATCATGAATTTGCCCTTGGTAAAGGTATGTATACAAGGTGTTTGTGAAAATGTCTAAGTGAAATGACTAGTCACATGTTAATGATATTTTGAACTAGGGAAATAGCCTAATGAGTATGGATGGTAAATAAATAGTATGGTAAAGATATGTTAACCATGTAATGGGTTAAATTATGACCTTGTTGGTTTGATGGCAAAAAGGGGTTAGAGTCCCTAAACATAAAATTAAATGGTGCTTGAACTAATGTGTGGTATAAGATTTTTAATAAGGAATGAATTACTTGTAAGGGTCTTGATGACCATACAGTGAATTGAATGATGAGCTATAATAAGGCATTGGCTTATTAAAGTATTTAATGGAGGAATGGTCCCATGAAGACCTTGTGGTCATAGATGGTGTTGATTTGATTAAAATAGGTTAAAGTCCTTAAGTGGGAATAAGATGGTTGTGGTGTATGGACAACAGGTTAGAGTCCCTTTCCCACTAAGTGTCTGGAGGTTATAGTCTCTTACCTAATAATATTTCTTTTGGTTAAAGTCCATTGCTTAATAAAATTTCATGTGGTTAAAGTCCCTCGCCAAATGAGCTCACTTGTGGTTAAAGTACCTTATCTAATACGGCTTGAGGTTAGAGTTACTTTCCTAATGAAAATACATGAGGTTAGAGTCCGTTTTCCAATGAAAGGGCTTTAGGTTAGAGTTTCTTACCAAACAAATATATGTGTGTGGATAAATTCCCTTGTCTAATGCACACATATATGGGTAGAGTTCCTTGCCCAGTGAAAATGTGAGTGCGGTTAAAGTCCATTACCTAATGAGAAATGATTTGACTCTATAAGGGTGGAAGGTCTGAGTTCTCTAACTCATTACATGCGAATGAGTACATCAAGAATGTTCTAAGCCTTGTTTCCTTGTGGCACTTTACGAACGTGTTGCATATATTTGGTATGTAAATATAGAGTCCCTTGCCTAAGCTTTGAATGATTATGTATGTAAATATGATTGAAAAATAATGTAATGATTTGGCTTTAAATAATAATGCTATTTTATCCTTATCCTTAAGTTATATTCTAGAGTTCCAACTGTTAATCATCTCCGGATATGTCCCCGAACAACATAGGGGCCAGAGCTTCTTCTTCTCTTCCTACACAGTGACAGTTCAGGCATTTCATGTGTTGACATTGAAGTGGTGAGCTTCCATTTTTGGAAGGAATACATTTTATAGTCTCTTATCTTTGGTTGTAGATATATATATATATATACACATTTTGACTTGGTTTAGCTATTATCGGGGGCTTGTCTCGACATATATATATGGACAAAGAATTTGTTTAGAGGCATTGTGGATGATTGTGAACTTGGGTATGTTGGTAGTATGTTGATGTAAATAAAATGTTTAGACATTGTCAAAGTTATGATTTTAAGATATTTTCTTGCTACCTTAATTATATATTCAGAGTTCAACCGACACTTGTGGATTTATGTGATGGTAAGATTGAGTTAATGGGTCAATCTCTGACCCAAGTTGGTCTTGAGATGCCAATATGACAAAGCCCTATTTTAGGTCATGTCAAGTTGGTATTAGAGCCTAGGTTCATGGTCAGTTAGGTATCCACAATGTCACGTCAAGTAGAGTCTCTTTTATGGGTGTAAAGTGTGCCACACTTATGAGCGAGGGGTTATAAGACATTTTAGGAATGTTTCCTTTTCTTGTGCTTCAATCTCAAGCTATAGTGTCTAAGGTCATAGATTTCTCTAATTTCTATTTTCTTATCTTTCATATCATGCCTCCAAGAAGATCTGAGACTCAGGCAAACCCTTCTGAGGGCCCTATGGATGGAGTTCGTCCAACTATTGGGGTTCAAACCTGGGGCTAGAGCTGTGGCATCTGACCATCCTTGTTGGGGTTACACCTATCCTACTAACCCCGACTATAAGAGTGAACTACCTATTTTGCCACCCTAAAAGGATGCTATTAATGCTGAATTTCATTTCTCTATCAACCTCTTGACTCAATTGGTAGCAGCTTAATTAGAGCGTGGTTCTTTGACTGCTGTATATTTTGAGGACACAAGAGTTGGCCAATTTATGAGGTTGAGCCCTCCTATGTTCATAGGTATAAAGGTTTAGAAGGATCCTTAAGGCTTTGTTAATGAAATGGAGAAGATTTTCTGAATCATGCATGCTTTAGAGGTTGAAACCATTGAGTTTTCTTCCTACCAATTAAAAGATGTAGCATATCAATTGTATGAAGGGTGGGAATTGTCTAGAGGTATGGATGCTAGTCCTGCCATGTGGGTGGATTTGTCTAAGGGTTTCTTGGACCACTTCTTTCCTCAAGAGTTAAGGAAGCGAAGGAAGAAAAATTTGTGAACTTGAAGCAAGAGAGGATGTCTGTTTAGGAGTATGCCTTGAAGTTCCACCAGTTATCTAGATATACTCCTGAGATGGTTTCTAACATGAGGGCTAGAATGTGTAAGTTTTTTTTGAGATTGTCCCATGAGTTGGTGGTTGAGAGCAAGGCAACTTTGTTGATTGAAAACATGGATATTTCTAGATTGATTATGTACATACACTGGGTGAAAGAGGATAAAAAGAAACAAATTGAGTTTAGTGAAAAGCAAGGAAAGAAATTTAGAGCTTTTGAGCATAGTGGTGGAAGTGGTGGTAAGTGGCTTAAAAGAAGTGAAGGATTTCGAGATTTTTCTCCTAGGTTAATGCTCCTTGGCCAAATTCATCATATGATTATCGATATAAGTTTGGTTGTAGGATTCGCGCACAAGGTGACTAATCTCAGACTAGTGGGGCTCAGTTAGCTCCATCCTACCTATTTTGTTGATTCTGTGGTCAGCCTAATCATGGTCAGTGCAAGAAGAGGCGGAATAGATATTTTAGATATGGTCATATTGAGCACAAGCAGCGAGAGTGCCCCTCTTTAGTGGCTTATTGGGATAATAGGGCCCCTATTGCTACTTCATCCACTCTCACACCAAAAGGTGCTATTTTTGCTTCTGCCTCTACTTTAGGTACCAGCGCTGGCCAAAATTATTTATATGCACTTGCTACATGCTAGGATTCTGAGGCATCTCCCGATGTTGTCACAGGAATTTAAAGCTTTTCTCCCATAATGTGTACTATTTGCCTGATCTAGGGTCTACCTTATCTTATGTGACCCCATTTATAGCTGTGCATCTAGGTTTTGGTCCTGAGAGTCTGTCAGTTCCTTTTTCTGTTCCTACCCCAATAAGAGACTCAATGGTTATTAAAAGGGTCTATAGGGTGTGTGTGGTATCTATTAGTGGTAAAAAAACTCTTATAAACTTGATAGAGTTGGACATGGTTGATTTTGATGTTATTCTGGGGATGGAATGGTTTTATTCATGTTATACTTCCTTAAATTATCGGATCCAAAGGGTCATGTTTAAATTCCCTAATGAATCGGTCATTGTTTGGGAATGGGGTTATTTAGTGCCTAAGGAGAAGTTAATTTAGTATCTTAAAGCCTAAAAGTTAATCTCAAAAGGGTGTTTGTGTCATTTGGTATGAGTTACAAATTCTAACTTGAAAGGTCCTTCTCTAGAATTCATTCACGTGGTTAATGAGTTTCCCAAGGTTTTCCTCGATGACCTTCCCGATATTCCTCCCGATAGGGAAATTGATTTTGGGATTGATCTTGTTTCGGATATTCATCCGATTTCCACCCACCTTATAGAATGGCTTCAGCGAAGCCCAAAGAGCTTAAGAAGTAATTGAATGGCCTTTTAGATAAAGGATTCATCCATCCTAGTGTATCTTCTTGGGGTGCTCTAGTATTGTTTGTGCGCAAGAAGGATGGTTCCCTTCATCTGTGCATCGATTGTCATCAGTTGAACAAAGTGACCATAAAGAATAGATATCTTCTTCTTAGGATCAATGATTTGTTTGATCAACTTCAAAGTGTGAAGTATTTCTCAAAGATTGATCTTAGTTTAAGCTATCAACAATATAATATTAGAGAGGTGGATATCCCTAAGACTTCCTTTAGAACCCGGTATGGTGACTATGACTTTATAGTTATGTCCTTTGGGTTGAAAAATTCCTTAGCGACATTCATGGATTTGATGAATAGGGTTTTTCATTTGTTCTTGGACTTATTTATCGTTGTCTTCATTGATGATATCTTAGTCTATTCTAAGAGAGAGGTGGATTATGTCGATCACCTCCGCACTGTATTATAAAGTTTAAAAGATCATCATTGGTATGCCAAGTTCTCTAAGTGTGAGTTTTGGTTGAAGGCAGTGACCTTTCTTTGTCATGTTATCTCTAGTGAAGGGATCATGGTAGATCTTCAAAAGGTTGCGGCAATTAAAAATGGCCTAGACCTGCGAATTCAATCGATATGCAGAGCTTTTTTGGTCCAGTCGGTTACTATAGGAGATTTGTGGAGAGTATTTTGACAATAGCTGCCCCATTGACTAAGTTGACCCAGAAGAAGGTCAAGTTCTTATGGTCAGATGCATGTAAGGGTAGATTTGGGAAGTTTAAAGATAAATTGACTTTTGCTCTGGTTTTGACCTTGCCCGAAGTTAATGATGGTTTTATGGTATATTATGATGCTTCTCGTAGTGGGCTTGGTTGTGTTTTGATGCAGCATAGTAGGGTAGTAGAAGAACTACTCTACTCATGATGTATACTTGTTAGTTGTGGTTTATTCTTTGAAGATTTGGTGACATTATCTATATGCAATTCATGTTGACATCTTTTTCGATCATAAAAGTATTTAGTATGTGTTTACTCAAAAGGAGTTGAATCATAGGCAAAGAAGGTGGCTTGAGTTATTGAAAGACTACGATATGAGTCTTTATTACCATCTGGGTAAAGCTGATGTAGTTGTCGATAGTCTTAGCCGATTGTCCATGGGAATTTTATCCTATGTGGATGAGGATAAGTGGGAATTGATGTGGACATTCACTGTTTGGCTAATCTTGGAGTTTGTTTCACGGACTCCAAGGATGGTGGTGTATTTGTACATCCGGTTATCTCAATCATCTCTTATTGTTGAGATAAATAAAAAGCAAGTGTTGGATCCCGATTTGATGAGGATCAAGGGTAATATATTTCAACAAAAAATGGTTTACTTGGTGATTGGTGGTGATGGTATCTTGAGGTACCAAGGTAGGCTATGTGTTCCCAATTTTGATGGATTAAGGGAAAGGATAATGGACGAGGATCATAAATGTTGGTATGCTATTCATCTCGGTTCTATGAAGATGTATTATGATCTTAGAGAGTTTTATTGGTGGGGTAATATGAAACAAGATGTGGCTAGTTATGTGGCTAAGTGTATGGTTTGCCAATAAGTAAAAGTTGAGCACATGAGGCCCGGAGACTTGTACCCAGAGATTTCATTTCTCGAATGGAAGTAGGAGGTGATTAATATGGATTTCATTACCAGACTTTCCTGATCTCAGAATTAATGTTATTTTATTTGGGTCATTATTGATAGGATGATCAAGTCCGCTCACTTCTTTCTCATAAAGACTAACTATTCTGCTGAAGATTATGTTCAGTTGTATCTTGTAGAGATTGTGAAATTGCATGGTGCTCCAGTTTCTACCATTTCAAATCGTGGTACTCAATTTTCAGCTCACTTTTGGAAGTCATTCCAAATTGGTTTGGGGACTAAGGTGTGCCTTAGTAACGCTTTCCACCCATATACAGATGGAAAAACAGAAAGAACTACACAAACATTGCAGGATATGTTGCGGACTGGTGTGGTTTATTATGGTGGTGGTTGGTATGACCACATTCCTTTGATTGAATTTGCCTATAATTATAGTTACACTTTAGCATTGGCATGGCCCCTTTTGGGGAACTATATGGTAAAAGATGTCGTTCTTCTATTGGGTGGTATGAAGTTGGAGACGGTAAGTTGCTTGGTCCCGATTTAGTTTACCAAGCCTTAAAGAAGGTGAAAGTGATTTGTGATAGGTTTAGAACCACTCAAACTCACCAAAAGTCCTATGTGAATGTGAGGCATAGGGATTTGGAGTTTAATGTTGGTGATTGGGTATTCTTGAAAGTGATTGCCATGAAGGGAGTAATGGAATTTTGTAAGAAGGGAAAGCTTAGTCCCCGATATGCCGGTCCCTATTTTATTTTGAAGAGGGTTGGCAATGTTGCCTATAAGTTAGAGTTTCCCTCTAGTTTGAACTTTATTCAACCGATTTTTTTTCATGTCTCTATGTTGCTTAAATTTATGGGCGATCATTCTTTGGTTGTTCCTTTAAAGGATGTTAGTATTGCAGACTTTATGTCCTATGAGGATGTCTCAGTGAGGATGTTGGATCAACAAGTTTGCTGGTTGAAAACAAGTGAGGTAGCTTTGGTGAAGATTCTATGGAAGAACCAAAAGTCTGAGGAAGCTACTTGGGAGGTGGAATAGGACATGAAGTCCAAGTATATGTATTTGTTTTGGAATAGGACATGAAGTCCAAGTATATGTATTTGTTTTCTGTTCCAAAAACTCGTGATTGGGGTATGTGTTAATATTTTTACCTTGACTTATGTCCTTGAGAGACTATGGGTTAAATCCTCTAATGCTTTGAGATGATTTATGTCCTTGATAGAATGGGTTCAAGTGCTTATGTTTTGAATCAAACAAGTGTTTTTGATAAATAATGGGTTTGAGTCCCCTAGTAAATTAGATGAATAGTTGATTGTTAATGATTGTGATGTGTGGTGTATCCTTGTTGTGTGCCTTGATTTCTAATTGTTAAAAGGTTGATTGATGTGTAATAACTTGTGTTCCTTCCTTACCCATCATTTGTGGATGAATGATCCAAGTGAGGGAGAATTGAAACATCTAGGCTTTGGACCCTTAGAGAATTCCCTTGGTTTAAGGGTTCTGGACTTGGTACAACTTAAGGTACTAGTCATACCCCGTAGATACGACTTAGTGACCCCCTCTCGTATACTAGGTAGTGTGGTGGGCATTACTCACTATCCTAGGTATGAGTTAGCCTCTCCTCAATCGTACATTAGGGTCGAGTCATACCTATCCTAGTCGTATAGAGTGTTGTCTTGAACTTGAGTGAACTGTTTATGGTACGAGTTGAGGGTATGGTTTAGGGCACAAGTCATACCCTTTGGATACAAGTCTAGCGTATATAGTTGTACCTTGGACAGTGTAGGAGTCCTAGGTAAAGGCTAGGGTATGAGTTAGGATACCACAATACCCTTGGGTACGATTGAGTAAGTGAGCCATACCTAAACTCATGGTCATTTTCCTGCTTATAAGTTAAGGTCCCTATGGGCATTACTACCTTAAAACCCCAAAGTCACCTCACTATATAAGTTTGTGTGGCCTTCTAAAACATATTTTGACTGGTTCAAACATCCTAAATACTCTCTCAAACACATCTTTGAAGATTTGGAGGCTAGGGTTTCAAGGGTCGACATCCGAGGCAAAGAGGAGTCAAATTTCTTGGTGGACCATCTTGTTTAAGGCGTGTAACACTATATCTTGTTAAATAACTCATAAATCATGTATTTTTATACATGGATTAATGATCGAAAATGGTGATTTTGTAGTCAAATGATAAGGTTTTTGTTGCCTTATGATGAATAATGTTTGTTCTTGCTTAGACTTGTGTTTATACATGTTATTAGTGATGATTTGCATATGTGGGTGCTTGTTGTTTGGGGATTAACAAATGGGTCTTGATTAACCCTAAGCTTGATGAATTCCACCATGAATTTGGCCTGGATAAAGGTATGTATACAAGGTGTTTGTGAAAATTCTACTTGAAATGACTAGTCACATTTTATGATATTTTGAACTAGGGCAGTGGACTAATGAGTATGAATGGTAAATAAATTGTATGGTAAAGGTAATGTTATCCATGTAATGTGTTAAATTGTGAGCTTGTTGGTTTGATAGCTAAAAGGGGTTAAAGTCCCTAAATATGAAATTAAATGGTTCTTGAACTAAAGTGTGGTATAAGATTGCTAATAAGGAATGAATGGCTTGTAAAGGTCTTGATGACCATAAATTGTATTGAATGAGGAATTGAAATAAGGCATTGGATTGTTAAAGTGTTTGATGGATAAATGGTCCCATGAAGACCTAATGGTCTTATATGGTGTTGATTTGGTTGAAATGGGTTAAAGTCCTTAAGTGGGAATTTGATGGTTGTTGTGTATGAAAAACAGGTTAAAGTCCTAATGTCAACTAATAATAGTCATGAAGGCTTGTGGTTAATGTCTCTTGCCCACTAAGTAGCTTGAGATTAGAGTCCCTTACCTAATAATATTGCTTGTGGTTAAAGTCCCTTGCTTAATGAAATTGTGTCTGGTTAGAGTCCTCGCCAAATGAGCTCACTTGTGGTTAAAGTACCTTATCTAATACGGCTTGAGTTAGAGTCCCTTTTATATTCAAAATACATGAGGTTAGAGTCCCTTGCCTTATGAAAGGGCTTGAGGTTAGAGTCCCTTGCCTAACAAAGACGTGTGTGTGCGTAAAGTCCCTTGTCTATTGAGCGCGTATGTGGATAGAGATCCTCGCCCTATGAAAATGTGAGTACGGTTAAAGTTCACTACCTAAAGAGAAATGTTTTGAATCTATAAGGGTGTAAGGATGGAGTTCTCCACCTCATGATATGCGAATGAGTGCATCAAGAATGTTTGCTAAGCCTTGTTTCCTTGTTGCACTTTATGAATATGTTGTATATATTTCTACATGTATGATTATGTATGTAATATGATTGAAAATGATGTAGTTATTGTACTTTAAATGATGATTCTATTTTATCCTTATCCTTGAGTCACATGCTAGCGTTCCGACCACTAACCGTCTACGGAAGTTATGTCCCCACGCGACATAAGGGCCGGAGCTTCTTCTTCTCTTCCTACATAGTGAAAGGTGTTCGAGCAGTTCGTGTGTTACATTGAAGTGGTGAGCTTCCATTTTTTGGAAGGCATACATTTCATTGTCTCTTATCTTTGGTCGTAGATATATATATATACACACACACATTTACACTTAGTTTGGCTATTTTTAGGGTCTTGTCCCAAGATATATATAGACATTGGATTCATGTAGAGGCATTGCGGATGATTATGAACTTGGGTGACATGACCCAAAATTGGGCCATGTCATATGGGCACCTCAAGCCCACATGAATCGGAGGTCGCCCCAATAACCCAACCTTTTTTTTGGTTTAATAGAGCCTTTTATTAATATTTATGAAACAAAATTGTTTTAACATCACATGACCCGGTCCAACCCGGGTCTCTTAACGCAATACAAAAAATCTACAACAAAACACTTAGTGTAAGTAGGGTTTCTAAAAAGAGATATTCTTTCCCCTCTAGATTGATGCACCTCTTCATTTCTAGATTAATATTCTTACTACTCTTCCTTCACTTGTCTTCCTTTTTGATGCTTCAGCTTCCGATCTTCACGTTCTTGGATACTTGCTTCCAGTTTGACCTCTATTCAGCTGATTAATCCAACTTATCTCTATTTGCATGTAATAATCTAGAGTAACCTGTACATTTCTTTACTTGCTGCTCTTGTACTGTAACTTCATCTCCATTTTTGAGCAGATCTACAAGGAAAGAGTTTAGATTTACCCGTAGATCCGCGACTCCTTTCTGATGGCTTTGATGGACCCAACTATTTGAGGTATTCTTCTCTTTCTATTCTTTCTTTGTGCTATTATGATGTGCGAAATTACTACCCTATCTTGGCCTTTATTTTCCATTTATCCTCAATCTGGTATAATTCTTAAATAGGGACTTTGACATTTATCACTCTTTACAATTGCTTTACCTCTTTGAAGTAACTAATGAAATTTAGTATAAATGACTGGTCCTAAATCTATAGCTAAATTAGCAAGAAAATCTGCTAGCTTGTTACCTTCTCTGTATATATGCTGATAAATTACTTCCTTTTCTTGCAATTGCTATTTAATTTTAGAAATTATACTTGATATGCTCCAAGGAATTTCCCAGCTTCCTGTTAGACTCTTCCGCATTAGGAGTGAATCTATTTGAAAAATGATTTTGTCAAATTAAGTATTCCTGCAATGTTTAGCTGCTTGAAGTATTGCATTTGCTTCTGATTGCAAACTGTCTGCATGTGTATGTGTATCTGTATGAGCATATTTCAGTTCCCCTGTATGATCTGTCATAAAGTATGCATAACCCAACCTAATCATCATTATAAACCATAAGGGTCGGACAGATCCCAACCCAAAAGATAAGATAGCGGAAAGCATAATATAAGTCATAACTTAAACATGTTTAAACACTTCATTAGAGTCATTAAACTATCCATTACACCCAAGTCCACACTCAGCCATAATACCTTTATACAAACTAATGTTTAAAAATGTATATGTTGGGACAAGCCCCCGACAATAGCCAAACCAAGTCAAAATAAGACTAAGTCTAAAGAGAGGAGACAAAAAAAGAATGCCTTCCAAATTAAGGAAGATCAACACTCCAAAGTCAATGCATGGACCACTTTGATCACCTATTCACTGTGTAGGAAGAGAAGATGATGCTGCAACCCCTAGTTGCGTGGGGATACAACATTTGGAGATGGTTATCGGTTGGAGTGCTAGCACATAACTCAAGGATAAGGATAAAATAGCATCATCAATCAACATCAAGTCAATATATCACATTCAACCATATTCATGACCTTATCCATACATATAGGTGTATCACATGCCAAACAAGTAAACATGTCTTAATAATATTCTAAAAGCACTCAATTATGAAACATAAAGAGGAGGACTCCGACCTTTCACACTTGGATTGAAATAATTCTTATTAGTATGGGACTTCAACCACATTAACGTATTACTTAGACGAATGACTTTAACCATGTACACAATCATTAAGAAAGACACTCTTACCACATACATATCCATTTAGTAAAGGGATTTTAAACACACACACACACTCATTTAGGAAAGGGACTCTAACCACATGCCCACACATTAGGCAAGGGATTCTAGAATCATATCGCATTATATAGGGGACTATAATCTCATGCCACATTAGATAGGGGACTCTAACCCAAGATAATTTATTTGGCGAGGAACTTTAACCTCAAGAGATCACATTGTGCAAGGGACTTTAATCGCAAGCGATTTCATTAGGCAAGGGACTTTAAACTCAAGCCCTTTCATTAGGAAGGGAACTTTAACCTCAAGAAATTATGACTCTCATTAGTCGGCATTGGGACTCTAACCCTTTGCCCATTCATCATCATCTATTCAATTCACACTTGACTTAAACCCAATTAGACAATTCAACACTATACATGATCACGTGGTCGTTATGGGAGCCTTTGTTGATTAACCATTTCAATAGGCCAATGAATTAATTTAATTCATAGTAAAATTCAATTTATGGTAATCAATACCATTACAAACTATTCATATTTAATTAGAAATCTTAGACCACATTTATACCACACTTTCGTTCAACACACAATTCAAGTTCATTTTCATGTTTAGGGACTTTAACCCCTCATTAACCATCAACCAACACGGTAATTAATTTCACCAAATACGGCTCATAATACCTTTACAATATCATTTAATAACTATTCAAACTTATTGCGCCATTGCCCTAGTTCAAAACATCACCAATGTAAGACTAGACAATTTACCTAGACATTTGCACAAACACTTTGTGTGCATACCTTTACCACGACCATTTTAATGTTAGAAATCATCAAGATTAGAGTTACTCAAGGCTCAGATGATATACCACATACAACAAGCACCCACATTTGAAAATCATCATCAATAACATGTATAAACACAAGTCAAAGCAAAGGTCCACATTATTCATCATTAGGTAACAAAACCCTTTTCATTTGATTTCAAAATCACCTTGTACACTTACTATTCCAAGTTTAAAATACATGGGTTTAGAGTTATTTATCAAGGGGAAGAGTTACATGCCTTAGACAACTTGATTTACCAAGAGTCTTGAATTCACTTTGCCTCTTGAAGATCACCCTTGAAACCCTAGCCTCCAATTCTTCAAAAATGAGTTTGAGAGAGTATTTAGAGTGTTTGATCCATCAAAATGGATGTTTAGGTGGATAAAAACACTTATATAATGAGGGTACTTAGGGTTTTGGGTGTAGAAAATGATCATAAGGACCTTAGTTAAAAGCTGAAAAATGAGCCCGTGTAGGAGTAAGACTCACTTAAGGAATCGTACCCTAGGGTAGGAGTGGTGCCTTAAATAGTACCCTAGGTTTCTCCTAGGTAACCTACACTTGTTAGAGTATGAATACACACCTTTGAGTTGTATCCAAAGGGTATGACTTATGCCATAAACTATACACAAGAATCATGCCAAAAATAGTCCACTTTAAGTTCAAGACACCACTCTATACGACTATGTTGGGTATGGCTTATACCTTAGTATATAATTTGGGGGGGGGGGGGATAACTCGTAACTAGGAAAAAGAATAACCCCTTCCCCCACACTGCCTAGGGTATGATAGAAGGTATTCAAATCATATCCAAAGAGTACGAGTGGTACCCTTAGTCATACCAAGTCTAGAGACATCAAATAAGGGAACTTTTGAATAGTTCAAAGTCTAGGATTTTCAATTCTCCCCACTTGGATCATTCCTCTTTGAATGATAGGTAAGCCAAGCATAAACACAAGTTAACACATTTACTACACATAAAACAAACCTTTAAACAAGTTAGGACAAAGCACACAAGAAGGATACAACTCACATCATGCTCATTATCAACCGACTATTATTTTCATTAACTTTGGGACTCAAACCCATTTCTTATCGAAACACTTACTCATTTCACAACTTAGGGACTTTAACCCATCGACTTATCAAAGATACTTGCTCAACTCAAAGTCTAGGGACTAAAACCATCACAACCAAGGCATACATGATTTCAAAGCATTAGGGACTCAAACCCATGGTCTAACAAGACATAAATCAATTCAAAGCTTGGGGACTTTAACCCATTGTCTAAATAAGGTATAACTCAATTCAACACATTAGGGATTTTAACCAATTGTCTATCAAAGACACAAATCAAGGTAAGGAGATTAAAAAATACCTTCATCACAAGTCCTCGGGATGGAAAAAAAATGTGGACACTTGGACTTTATGTCATCTTTCACCTCCCAAGTAGCTTCCTCGAACTTTTGGTTCCTCCATAGAACCTTCACTGAAGCTACTTCTTTCATTCGCAACCGGCAAACATTCCGATCTAAGATCCTTACCAAGATCTCCTCATAGGGAAAAAAAGTCTGAGATATCAACATCTCTCAAGGGAACAACCAACCAGGGACCACCCATATATTTTTGCCACATAGAGACATGGAATACCGGGTGAATGAAGTTTATGCTAGAAGGCAACTCCAACTCATAGGCAACATTGCGAAACCTCTTCATAATCAAGTAGGTACAAACATATCAGGGAATAAGCTTCCCCTTTTTACCAAACTACATCACTACCTTCATAGAAAGCATTTCTAAGAATACCCAATCTCCTATACTAAATTCTAAGTCTCTATGCCTCACACCCGCATAGGACTTTTGGTGACTTTGATTGGTTCTCAATCTATAACGACTAACTTTCATCTTCTCTAAGGATTGGTGAGCTAAATTAGGGACAAGCAACTTACCGTCACAAACTTCGTACCACCCAATAGGAGATCGACATCTCCTATCATATAATGCCTCAAAAGGGGCCATACCAATACTAGAGTGGAAACTATTATTATAGATAAACTTAATCAGAGGCAAGTGGCCATACTAACTACCACTATAATCAATCACACAAGCCCCAACATATCCTCTAGTGTTTAGATGGTCCTCTTTTCTTGCCTATCTATTTGCGGGTGAAAAGCGGTACTAAGGTACACTCTAATACCCAAACCTTTTTGAAATAACTTACAAAGGTGGGATAAAAATGAAGGGCCACAATCCGAGATAATTGAAATTGTAGCACCCTGCAACATTAAAATATCTTAAAGATACAACTTAGCATAATATTCCATCAAGTAACTAGTCTTCACGGGCAAAAAGTGAGCGGACTTGGTCATTATATCAATAATGACTTAAATAGAATCACATTGATTCTAAGATAGAGGAAGATCAGTAACGAAATCCGTATTAATAGCCTCCCTCTTCCATTTGGGCAATACGATTTTTTTGTGCAAGCCATTGGGCCTCATATGCTCAACTTTCACTTGTTGACGCACCATACACTTGGCTACATAACTAGCCAGATCACGTTTCATATTGTTCCACCAATAGAACTCTCTAAGGTCATGATACATCTTGGTGGAATCGGGTGAGTAGCATAATGAGATTCATGATCCTCGACCATGACCCTTTCCCTAAATCCATCAATGTCAGGAACACATAGTCTACCTTTGTATCTCAAGATACCATCACCACCAATCACAAAGTCCGCAACTTTATGCTGACCTACATTACTCTTGATCTTCACCAAGTTTGGGTCCAATTCTTGCTTTTTCTTTACCTCAACAACAAGAGATGACTGAGATACCAAAAGCAAAAATACACCACCATCCTCGGAGTCCTCAAGTCAAACTCTAAGATTAGATAAATGGTGAACGTCCTTCACCAACTCCTGCTTACCCTCATCTATATGGTCGAAACTTCTCATGGAAAATCTTCTAAGAGCCTCGGTGACTACATTAACTTTACCGAGGTGGTAATGAAGAATCGTATTATAGTCTTTCAACAACTCAAGTTACCTCATTTGCTCGAAGTTCAACTCTTTTTTAGTAAGCACATACTGAAGAATCTTATGATTGGAACCATAGAGATAATGTCGCCAAATAATTTTATGCAAAAGCAACAGCTAACAACTCTAAGTTGTGAGTAGGGTAGTTATTTTCATGAACTTTTAGTTGCCTAGAAACATAGTTCACCACCCTAATATGTTGCATCAAAACACAATCGAGACCAATACGAGAAGCATCTCAATAAACTACAAAACCATCATTACCTTCAGGCAAGGTAAAAATCAAATCCGAAGTCAATTTATCTTTCAACTTCTCAAAACTGCCCTCACAAGCATCTGACCACAAGAACTTGACCTTCGTCTAGTTAACTTTGTCAATGGGGAATCTATAGTTGATAAACACTATACAAATATTCTATAGTATTCGGTTAGACCTAAGAAGCTCTAAATATCGATTGAAGTTGTTAGTCTAGGTCACTTCTTAACCGCCACAACCTTTTGGGGATATACCATGATATCTTCACTAGAGATATTAAGACCAAGAAAAGCTATGACTTTCAACCAAAACTCACACTTGTATAACTTGGCATACAAATAATGATCCTTCAAAGTTTTCAACACAACACAGAGGTGATCGATATAATCCACGTCACTCTTAGAATAGGCTAAGATGTCATCAATGAAGACAATAACAAACATGTCTAAGAACGGATGGAAGACTCTATTCATCAAAGCCATGAATCCCGCCAGAGAATTAGTAAACCCAAAAGACATGACAAGAATCTCATAATGACCATAATGTGTTCTAAAAGTAGTCTTAGAGATATCAGCATCCCTAATTTTAAGTTGATGATCACCCAATATACGATGAATCTTAGAAAAACATTTCGCACCCTGAAGTTGATTAAATAAATCATCTATCCTAGGAAGAGGATATTTATTTTTGCCCATTACTTTTTTCAACTTACGATAATTAATGTACATACAAAGGGAACAATCCTTCTTGCGCACAAACATCTCAAGAGCACCCCAAGGAGACACACCAGGATGGATAAAACCTTTATCTAAGAGGTCCTTCAGTTGCTCCTTAATCTCCATAAGTTCCACCGGAGCCATTCCATAAGGAGGGATAGAAATCGAACAAGTGTCCAGAACAAGATCAATCCCAAAATCAATTTCCCTATGGGGAGAAATATTAGGAAGATCATCGGGAAATACCTTGGGAAACTCATTAACCATGGGAACGATTTCTAGAGAAGGCTCTTTCAAGTCAGAATCTTTAACTCAACCAAATGATACAACACCCCTTTGAAATCAACTTTTGGACATTAAGATAAGAAGTGAACCTTACCTTAGTGACTAAGGAACCACCTTCTGATACAATGACCAGCTCATTAGGGAATTTGAAGATGAAACTACGAGTCTGACAATCTAAGAAAGCATAACACGAATGCAACCAATCCATCCTAGAATGACATAAAAATTGACCATGTCTAATTCTATCAAATATATAAGAGTATCTCTACCGCCAACATATGCCACACCCACCTATAGACCCCTCTAGCAATCACAGATTCTCCTACTAGGGTAGAAATAGAAAAATAAACCGATAAAGTCTTGAGACCACAATCAAGATGCATAGGCACAAACAAGGTCACATAAGAAAGAGTAGACCCTGTATCAAGCAAATAGTACATATAACGGGAGAAAAATCTCAACATACCCATGAAAACATCTGGAAATGCCTTAGAATACTGGTGAGTAGTAAGTGCATACAAGTGATTCTGACTAGCGCTAGTGCTAGAAATAAAAATAAAAGCATACATAGTACCCTTTGGTGTAGGAGTAGATGGAGTAGCAATAAGGTCCTACTGGCAGAAGAAGTTAGTAGATAGAGGCACTAATGCTGCATGTGCCTGATCTGACCATAACTAAAATATTTATTTCTCCCCTTCTCACACTGACCATGGTAACTCCAGCCATATAATCTGCAATGAGGGTAGGGTAGTGCCGATTGAGCACCACTAGCCTAGAATTGGGCACCTTGTGCTCAGAACCCACCACTATACTGAGATCGACGATCACCTAATGACTTTGGGTAAGGAGAGTGAACACTAGCCGAGGAGAAAGAACCCAAACTCTCCTACTTCTTTTATGGCCACTTACCCCATCTCCATCATTAGGCTTGGAATACCTAAACTTTTTTCCTTGCCTTTCACTAAACTTAACTTGCTTCATTTTCTCTTCTTCCACTTTTTGCATATACACAATCAACCTAGAAATTTCCATGCTTTCAATCAATAAGGCTGCCTTGCTCTCAAGGACTAACTCACAAGATAATCCCAACACAAACTAACACATCTTAGCCCTCATGCTAGAGACCACTTTGAGAGCATACCTTTACAATTGATAGAATTTGATGGCATACTCTTGAATGGACATCCTTCCGTGCCTCAAGTTCACAAACTTTTCCACTTTCTCTTTCCTCAAACCTTGAAGAAAGAAGCAGTCTAAGAAAGCCTCGGAGAAATCCTCCTACATCGTGAGGCTAATATCAGTACGTCTAGACAACCCCATTCTTCTAACCATTGGTACACTACATCTTTCAATTGGTAGCAAGTATACTGAACATCCTCAACCTCTAAAGCATGCATGATTTAGAAGATCTTCTCTATTTCATCAATGACTATGTGAGGATCTTTCTTAACCTTTATACTCGTAAAAATAGAAGGGCTCAACCTCATGAACTAGTCAATTCTCATGGCTTCAGAAGGAGTAGTATCCAGAGAACGACAAGCTGATTGAGAGGCTACTAATTGATTCAAAAGGTAGATAGAGCGATGAAACCCCAAATTAGTAGCATCCATTTGAGATGATGAAATAGGAGGGTCACTCTCATAGTTGGGATTAGTAGGGATAGGTGGAACCCCATAATGATGGTAAGATGATGCAACCCTAGAACGGGTTTGAGCTTTAGAAGTTAGAGAATCTTCGTCCATAGGGCCCTCAGTTGAGGCAAAAGTGTTTGCCTGAACCTAAAATATCCTTGGAGGAATAATGTGAAAGATAGCAAATGAAAACCAGAGAAATCCAAAACCTTAGACTTTATAGCATGAAATTGAAATACAAGGAACAAAAACATTTCCTAAAATGCCTTATAGATCTCTTTTTATAACTCTGGCATACTTTACACCCATAAAAGAGGCTCTACTTAACACGTTATTATGGATACCTAATTGACAATAAACCTAGGCCCTGATACAAACATGACACGACGGGAAATTAGGCCATGTAGTGGGGAAGCCTCAAGCCCACATGAATCAAAGGTTGCCCCAATAACCCAACCTAATCAGTATTTTAAATCACAAGGGTCAGACAAATGCAAATCCAAAATATAAGATAGAGAAAAGCATACTACAAGTCATAACTTAAACATGCCTAATCACTTCATTAGATTCCTCAAACTAGGCATTACACCTAAGTCCACTGTCATCCATAATAACTATATATAAACTGATGTTTAGAAATATATATGTTGGGACAAGCCCCAGACAATAGGAAAACCAAGTCAAACTAAGACTAATTCTAAAGATATGAGACCAAGAATGAATGTATTTCAAAGTAAGAAAGCTCACCACTCAAAATTTGATACACGAACTTCTTTGATCACCTAATCACTATACAGAAAGAGAATATGATGGTCTGACCCCTATGTAGCATGGGAACATAGCATCCGAAGATGATTAGAGGTTGGAGTACTATCATATAACTCAAGGATAAGGATAATATAATATCATCAATCAACATCAAGTTAATATATCATATTCAGCCATATTCATGACCTTATCCATACATATAGGTGTATCACATGCCAAATAAGTAATCAAGTCTTAACAACATTCTTAAATCACTCAATCATGAGACATAAAGTATAGGACTTCGACCTTCCACACTTGTATTCAAACAATTCTTATTAGGTATAAGACTTCAACCACATTCACATATTACTTAAACAAAGGACTTTGACTATGTACACACTCACTAAGCAAAGGACTAACCACATACACATCTATTTAAGAAAAGGACTTTAACCATACACGGACATTCGTTTAGGAGAGAAACTCTAACCACATGCCCACATATTAGGCAAGGGACTCTAACCTCATACTGCATTAGATATGGGATTCTAACCCAAGCCATTTCATTTGGAGAGACACTTCAATCTCAAGAGATCTCATTGTGCAAGGGACTTTAACTGCAAGCGATTTCATTAGGCAATGGACTTTGACCTCAAGCCCATTCATTAGTCAAGGGACTTTAACCTCTAGACATTATGACTATCATTAGTCAAAATTGAAAATCTAACTCTTTTTCCATTCATAATCATTGATTCAATTCACATTTAATGACTTTAACCAATTTACACAATTCAAGATTATACATTACCACATGGTACTTATGGGAGCCTTTATTGCTCAATAATTTAAATAGGCCAATACCTTAATTCAATTCATCATACAATTTAATTTATGGTCATCAAGACCATCACAAACTATTCATATTTCATTTGCAGTCTTATACTACATTTGTACCATACTTTAGTTCAACACATAATTTAAGTTTATTTTCACGTTTAAGGACGTTAACCCCTTGTTCACCATCAACCAACAAGGTCATTAATTTTGCCATACATGGATCATAATACCTTTATCATATGATTTAACAACATTCATACTTATTGGGATATTTTCCTAGTTCAAAACATCACCAACATAAGACTAGACAATTCACCTAGGCATTTTCACAAACACCTTATGTGCATTCCTTTAGCAAGGCCATTTTCATGTTAGAAATCATCAATATTAGAGTTACTCAAGACTCACATGTTATATGACATACAACAAGAATCAAAATATGTGAATCATCATCAATAAAATGTATAAACACAAGTCTAAGCAAAAGTCAACATTATTCATCATTAAGAAACAAAGCCCTTTTTATTTGATTTCAAAATCACCGTTTACACTTACTAATACAAGTATAAAATACATTGGTTTAGAATTATTTATTAAGGGGAAGAGTTACATGCCTTAGACAACTTGATTTACCAAGAGTCTTGACTTCACTTTGCCTCTAGAAGATCACCCTTGAAACCTAGCCTCCAATTCTTTACAAATGAGTTTGAGAGAGTATTTAGGGTGTTTGATCCATAAAATTGAATGTTTAGAAGGCTAAAAACAATTATATAGTGAGGGGACTTAGGGTTTTGGGTATAGTAAATGACCACAAAGCCCTTAGTTAAAAGTTGGAAAATGAGTCCGTGTAGGAGTATGACTAACTTAAGGAACCATACCTTATGGTATGAGTTGTACCCTAAATCATACCCTAGGCCCCTCCTAGGTCACCTACTCTAGTTAGGGTATGAGTAACCATCTATATCCAAAGGGTACGAATCATGCCCTAAATCATATAAAACACTCGTATAAAAAATAGTCCACTTTAAGTTCAAGACACCACTCTATACACCTATGTTGGGTATGACTCATACCTTAGCTTACGATTGGGGAGGGGGGATAACTCATACTTAGGATAGTGTAGGCGATCACCAACTTGTATCTAAAGGGTATGAGTGGTACCCTTAGTCATACCAAGTCCAGAGATATCAAATGATGGAATTTTTCAAAGGTTCAAAGTCTAGGTTTTTCATTAGGTTTTTCAAAGGTTTAAGAAATGTTTTTGCTACCTTGATTATATAGTTAGAGTTCACCCAATATGTTTGGATTTATATGATGTTTGGGTTGGGTTAATGGGGCAATATCCAGCCCAAGTTGGTATTGAGATACCCATATAAAAAGGCCTGGTTTTGGGTCGTGTCACCCTTTGTCTTCAACTAAGCATATGTGTGGTACTTAACAAACTGCTCACATTCTTGCACTAGTGCTAGGAAGATTTGAAGAAATAACACTATAGAAATGCTAGAGAGAACGTGAATATTTTACTCAATTCCTTTACAAATGAATGCCTCTCTCTTTATACTACTTATCTAGGGGTTAAGTGTAAATGCCAATTGTTATAGATGTCCTTGAATATTTAGAATTAGGTCCTTTCTATAAAACTCTCCATATGCCTAGAATATTCTAAGGCTTTTCTAGAAAGTCTTCCTAGGTATTCCGTAGAATTTTGAGTCTCTCCAAGAGATTCTCCATAACAACCTTACTGGTTTCTATTTGGGTCATCCTTATCTTCACAGTGTGACTTAAACATACTTGCATAGAAAAAATAATAGATCTTGTGAATAAGAGGCATGCCAAGCTAGTATGGAATCTTTTCAACCTTAGAAACAATGCTAAATAGTCCATCATATTTACAAAACAAATTTTGATGCAAACTATGTTGTGCTTTGAACAGTATCTAGTTAAACCTTATCATAACTATATCGTTAACTCTAGAGTCCATGGAATGCCTCTAGTAGTTTATGAATTTCTTCATCCACTTAGCTGCCTTGTCGAACTAGGACTTAAAAGGTACAAATTTTTTTCTCAACCATTGGCCATATGATAATCTCCCAAACTCTTTCATTCTAATGTGGCTGGTAGTGAATGCGAGCTTTATGGTTATTGACCTATGTCTAGATTGATTGTTGTATGCCTTGTGGATACACTTTACTACAATTTATATGAAAATTAAGTTATATCCAATAGATTTTCCCAATCCTTCTTATATGGGCTCATATAATTCCTCAAGTATCTCTCTAATAAGTCATTCACATACTTTGTTTGGTCCATCTATTTGTGGGTAGAAATTAGTAAAGAAATGCAACTCCATGCCAAGTATGTTAAACAACTCCCAACAAAAGTTTCCAATAAAGTAGGGGTCTTGATTACTAATAATATGCCTTGATAATCCCTAATAATTACCCCGTTCTTAAAGATATCTCAAAAACTTCTTCAGTTGTGCAACTTGGTGATGCGGGCACAAAAGTGGCATACTTAAGAAATCTATCCATGACTACTATGATAGTTCCATAACCATTAGACTTTTTAAGGCAAGTGATAAAGTCTATATTCACGCTCGTTCATGGATATTTATCATTGGTAGTAGTTCTAAAGGTTCTTCAGACTGCCTCTACTCAACCTTATCTTGATGGCCACAAGATATGTCTTCATATAATACTCTATTTCCTCTCGCATATGCAATAAATAGTAAAATGACTTAACAAAGGCTCTAGTGTAGAATTGAATAAGATTACCACCCAATAAGGTGTCATGACTCTCCTTCATAATACACCATATGATGTCACCAAACTTTGGCATGTGGACCCTCCAACCTATATTGAGGAATAGACCAACTTGTACCCAATAACATGATATCTTTCCTTGAGCGACTAACTCACGCATGGTTCTAAGATCATATTGCATACCTTTTTTATAGCCTTTAGAATGTAACAATTTGCTAAAGTGATGGCAACATGTTCAACCTTTTATATTAAGGCATCATCCAGGATATTACCTTGCCCAGCTTAACCTCTAACATATAATTAAAATCAGTCAATAAATCTTGCCTCCTTGCCTGCTTTAGTGTAAGATTCTTCTAAACCTAAAAGTAACTAGTGTATACATTACCAATCCTTACCACAAACCTCAACCCGAGCAAATAATATCTCCATATGTAAAGGCAATTAACAATAACAATCATTCTTTGTCTTATATGGTGTTACATCTTCTTGTCTCATTTAACTTATGGAACTTGAATGCTATATGATGATTATATTCCATCAAGATATCTCTAATAGTAAAATCAAATGCATCTGTATGCACCTCAAGTGTCTTGGTAAAGAAAAGAAATGCTAAGACTGGCCCTTTTATCACAGCTGCCTTAAGACTTTCAAACATCTTTTGACAATGTTCCATCCAAATCCATGGCTTGTTCTTTTTAATATACTCAATTAATGGTGTTGCCTTTGTTTAATAAAAACTGATGAGTCAGAAATAGTAGTTAACAAGTACAAGGAAGGATCTCAACTCGGACACCTTTGTAGGTGCCTCCTATATTTGGATAATTTTGATCTTAGCCTCATCTATGCTTGGCTCGCCACTATTGATAACATGGCTTAAGAATATTACCTTTGACTATGAAAACTCACACTTTCCCCTCATGATCTATAACTTATTCTCCCATGACACTTGGAAAACCTTCTTTAAGTTCTCTACAAGCTCCTCCAAGGTGTTGATATAAATAACTATATTATCCAAGTATACACCAGAAATGATCAAGGTAGGGATAAATGATCTTGTTTATGAGCGATAAAATATAATGACCCTTCAGGTCATTTTTCATATTTCTACTTAATTTCATTGTTATATCCTTACCATAGATGACTAAGTTATTTATGACTTACTGAGACTAACAATTCATTTATCGAGCAATTTTTTTAGTTTTTTAGAGCCAATTTCCTATTTAGAAGTCTTTACTGGTTTCAAATAGCCACTGAGCAAAAATTTTAGTAAAGCAATCTAAAATGCAAATTATAACTATTCCAGTAGCTATGGAATATTGATTTTAGTCTAGGTAGACCTTTGGTTTGGGTCTCGATACACCGAAGCTCATTTCGACCTATTATTGGAAAGTTGAAAAATAAATAATTTGGGTATGGGACCCGTATTTGGTCAAAATGACCTCAGATGCAAAATCAGACAATGCCAATACATCTAGAACATCAAATCTAGTGTGTTTACATAGTTAATTTGCAAAAATTGAGTTTAGAATGAATCCAGAGGCATTATTGGAAACTCAAAAATTTTCCAAGTTTGTTAGTACTGGTGCATGGCGATCGCACAAGGACTATCATGAACTCACTATAGAAATCACAAGAGTCCTATGGAGATTGTACAAGTATAATTACAACCCAAGGGTGATCATGTATGAACATTGGGTTGACCTTAGAAATACGATTTCTATAAGTGGGACCCACTTGGGGTTTTTGGTGTCATTTTTGAGCCTGAAGCACAATGGTATAATATGGGTATCATTATGCTCGTATTGATGAGTATATTATGATGTTGATAGTGTGATGACATTTTGGATTGTGAAATATAGATGAGCTTTTGTTGAATGATGTAAGGATTTGTAGTTTGTCTTTGAGGTAGGCTTTTATCTAATGTTCTTTGTAAGATAATGCTTATGATATATTACGTATGTGTGAATGTTAAGTATGATTATGGGTAGAATGACTTAGTGTTGAATAGTAAAGTTTGGGGATTAGATGAGGGTTTTGACCCATAAATTGAAATGCTTAATATCCTTTTAAATCCTATTGCTTTCTCCCAAGATTGAATTAATTTATAGCATGGATACGATGTGATTCTAGGTTTGGGATTTTGTTTAAGTATTGGTTTCATGGTTAGTATTATTAGCCTTAGTTGGGCTAGTCTAGTGATCTTGAAATCATAATTTAGGTGGAGTTGACTAAAATGCCCATATTTCTAGGAAAAGTTCCTACCTTAGGTTTGGTTATGGCCTACTTGACATCTAGAAGTTTAACAAGATACCTTAGCCTAGTTTGGGGGTATAATTCTTAATTATGGACATTGAGGATTAGAGGTGGGTTCTTTTCGGACCACCTTAGGTCAAGACTTGTGTTAGACCTTATGGACTTAGTTGCAGCTATTAAACATAATTGAGACTATTGAGCCTTTCGAATAAGCTTACTTCGTGGCTTGGTAAATTATGATGACTTTCCCTTGAATATGATTAGTGGCCTATAGAGATGTATATTTCCTCTTAGATATGATATTTGACCTGTAGAGATGTTATTCCTTATAGTCATGATACATGACTTTTAGATATGAGATGCCTTATAAATGTGATATGCCTCATGGTAATCAATTATGCCTTATTGATATTATGCCTCCTAGATGCGAGATTCCTTCTATATGTGAGATGATTATAGATATGCCATATGGGTTATAGAGATGGTATTCCTTATAAAAATACAACGGCTTATTTAAAATGAGATGATTTATAAATATGATTTTGATATGGGTTCCAAATAGGTATGTAGGTCAAAGGCTATGATTATGATGTTATAATTATTTCAAACACATTATAGGTCCCAAGGTAGTGTTATGATATGCATGGACCATTCGAGAAGTGTCTATCTTTGTAAAGGATGTGATTGTAGTTTATTGATATATTAATGCTTATGGTTCCATTGTATGAATACTGGTGATGGCATGCATAACTTTGGTACATTCATGATCGTTGCATTGATGATTGATACGATTCTAATTAGATTATAATATTATAATTATTGTCACTAACTAAGGGTTAAAGCCCAATTTTTACCTTAATAGTGTATTTCTTCGTAATAATAAATGTCAGTTTTAATGAATAGTTTATATGTAAAAAGGTTGATAGTGATGTTTTAAATACTTGATAGAGATAAGTTCCATTCTATAATTTGATATTACTAATTGCTCCATTCGTGAAGGATTTTAACCCTTTCTATAATTTTATAATGATTTAGTCTCAAAGTTTACTTCAAGCAACAAACTTACGGATTTACACTCTTTTAGCCATGACTTGAGCCCATGTACATATCATATCGAGATACATATCTCTCTGGTATGGGATGGAGGAAGATGCTAGATTGATAATATAAATTTTAGATAAAACCCAATAAAAGTTATAATATATATGTTATATATTTACTCTTATTGATAATGTTATATTGATGATGAGAGGTTAATTATGGAATTATAATCTACCTTTCTTCTATGTTTATGTTTATTTACTTTAACCCTCATGGGGCATGTTTTTTACTTTAGCATTCGTGGGGCTTGCACTTTAATTTAACCCTCGTAGGGCTCACTCTTTATTATTGACACTGATTTGGATATTATGATGATATGATGATACTAGGAAAGGCCAAAGATATTATGTTGATATGATAATACCTGGCATAGCCAGAGGATATTATGATAATGTGATGATGCCCGACAAGGTTGGAGGATATCATAATAATACCTAGAAAGGCCATAGGATATTATAATAATGATATTTATACCCGATAAAGTTGGAGGATAATTATATTGAAGTCCTTATGATTTTAAACTCTTTATCTTATGAATAAATTATTATGCAATACCATCGGATGACTAGAAATCTAGATTAGAACCCTGAGTATGATAACACTAGCTCTTGCTATGATTATGATGTCTTAAATTGCTAGTCTGATGATCTAGGCTGTACTTCGAGTAGACCTTAGTTATATACTTATATATATATGCATACCTAGCTATATATGATTTTCATTGATTTAGATTGTATACCTATTCCTTTGGCTTTGTATACTTATATATATCTTTCTTTCACCTTTACCTTGTATATTAGCTAGTGATATACGGTATAGTGTTGAGATTCTTAAATATGGATGGAATAATATAGTGCATTCTTATTAATTCCTTAGCCTTAAAATACTAGTCTCTTGGACATAAGTAGGATAGTTTATCCTTATTTTCTCATTGGCTATCATATATTATTTTTGGACATTTAGGTGTAGCTTTCCATTTTGTTTAAATGTTATATATATCTGCTTTTATATTTGGAGCTCAATCAATAGTTTCCTATTGAGTACCATGTGTTTGGTACTTATCCTATATTTTTGTAGCCTGTAGATCATAGTAAGAGTTATCGCCGTTGATGTGTGCATCATACAGAGCAGACATGATTTAGAGACTTAGAGTAAGCTTTTGATGTTGGAGTATTACTTTTCTCTCTCTTATGTATAAGACTAGTCTCTGTATCGTATTTGGAGATAAGTTATATTTAAGTATTCATTTATACTTCACATTGTACTATTTTTATATTAGTAGCTCTTATACTGATATCAAAAGGTCTTGGGATTAGATTGTGTAATTGATCTCGTACTTTTGATATTCCACATTCTTTTTGTTATCTATTAAGTAGTTCATTACTAGCTATTCTAGACTATGGGTTTGGCTTTCCTACTGGTGGGTTATAGTAAGCGCCAGCATGACTTTAGAAATTGGGTCATGAAAAGTTGGTATTAGAGCCTACGATTCAATGGTGTGTTAGTGCAAGAGCTAAGTGCTTATTAGAGTTTTGCAGATCAGTATGGAAATGTCTATAACCTATCTTCAAAAGGCTACTAGGACATTATAGAAAACTCATTTCTTGATTCCTTATCGTGTGTTTGCATTTTTATAAAACTTAAACATATTTTTTTGACTCTATCTGATCCTTAAATGTTGCAACTCAAGAGAGTTGATAAATGTAAATGAGACTTTGATACGTGTTTTTAAAGCTTCAACACAACATTGGGCTAGAGAGTTAGAGATGGATATTGAAGATCTTTAGCATCAGCAAAAGGATTTAGGGCCAGTTCAGGCTTCAGTAAAGCTTGTAACTAGTTCAACCTTTAAAGTTCATCATCAGGGATATATGTTATGTTGGAGATCTCTCCTCACCATGGATGAGTTTTTATTTATGAAATAATTCTTCGACTGAAGTTAGGTCTATTGGTTATCATTCAGGTTTTTTGCTAGTTTTTGAGTATGAGATTGGATTTCTTGAGTGGGCTATACATTTTTCTATGCTATATCCCTTTGAGCAGGGCATGGTGTATGGATTTATTAGAGGATTATCATTGACACTCTATTTGGTATCAAAGCACTTGATAACAGTTGGGTCTTTCTACCCTAGATTGTTGATTATGTTAGGGCCATAGAGAGAGTATGAATTGAGACTTATAGAGGTGGTCGCAAGAGGGCAAGCCATCAGTATAGTGCTATTGGTATCTCATTTAGGATTTTGTTTTAGTTGTGATAAGATACGACATCGATTCAAAGAGATCCCCATATGTGAGTAATAAGAAAAATTAGTATGTATTCCCCACTAGCCTAGAGTTTTAAAGACAGGCTATGATTGTGGGAATGATGGATATCCTACTAGATTTTGCTCTTATTGCCAATTTACCAGCCATTTGGGCTTAGTTATTGTTGCTCGCCATTATTAGAGATTCAGAAGTTGGCTACGACTGAAGTAAGATCGACTACTGATCTAGAAAATGTCCCTAATATGGGGATACTAGTCTTTAAGCTCATTCAGAGTAGCCTTATGATGAAATTGGCACCTTTAGTTAGAGATGTGTGCTTAGTGCCTCAGTTGATAATTTAGTTTGTTGGTTCGTGTTTGAACCCATTAAGAATTATATATCTGTAGATCCACTGGTATATGGTTGTGTATTTGATCGTAATTGGTGTGCTTTTATTTCCCTGAATTTGCTTTTTCATTGCGTGCATTAGGTTCTTTGTAACCATTGATGATTATATGCCTTGATGATTTCATATTGAATATTGTGTTTCTTGTTATTAAAATCATGATTATATGACTACCTCCATGGGTTATTTCTTTTTATAGTGGATGAGGTAGATCTGTATTGATATTTTGTACCTATGGATGCAACTTTTGTGTTCAAGTCCCATTTATTTTGGCATATTAGCCTTATTGTTTCCCTTGAGTGGTACTTGATATTGATGTTCATTTTAGTACCGCCTATTCATAGTATTAATGTTGATATTGCTATTGCTATTTTTATCACTGTTTGATGTTACTGATATTATTTGATATTATTACTTGATGTAATTGATTCTTGCTAGGAATCCATATAGACTAGTGTTATCTAGTCAGAATTCTATTTCTTTGTGATTCTTATTCAACGACTTAAGTTCATATAGCCTGATTTGAGAATTTCTTTCCTATAGAGAGGTAAGGTTGATTGTTTTCCCTCTTGGTTAGCTGTGTTAGATTGATTCAGGAATTTATTATGATATCAAAGGCAAGTTGACCTTCCATGTTTCTATATGGTTCTAGAGTTTACAATTTTTTTATATTTCCCGTTATTGAGTTAGAGAATCTTAGACTTACCTGGATAACGAAGGTTTTCACTTTGGCTATTGTAATACCCCGGAAAATTTTTCATTGAAATTTTGTGCGTAAACGTGTTGAGTTCTATCTTCTAGAATGAATTATAAATTTTCAGTGTGAAATATCTTAGATTATGACCCAACATTGCATAGAGTATTGAATAATATTTTCAACGATATGTGGATCATCCAAAATAAACACTCGAGCGACGAGTTATGAACATTCCGATTGAACTGTGAATAGTAGTGAACAGTAAAACGTGCAGGAAAAACTACTGAGGCATGATATATTTTTTCTCTAACTTTAAACGATGATAACTCTTTGTACGTAATGATCTAGGTAATCTACTATATATCAATAGAAAGCTCTGCGAGTCCTCTTTCCAATGAAATTGGTTTCATCCAATTTGTCTATCGAAGCAAAATGTTATGGTCGATCTACTTCAGCCTATCAAAAGCAAATTTTTGGTTCAACTTCAAATGATCATAACTCCTCATACACCATGATCTGGGTGAGATCCTATATATCAATGGAAATATATGAGAGTCCTCTTTCTAATGAAATTTGTTTCATCTAATTTGGATATCGAAGTAAAACGTTATGGTTGATCTACTTCAGACTATCAAAATAGTCCACCAATGGACAGATTCAAGATTTTTTTTTGATTTTTAGGGGTGTTTTGGTCATTCACCCTCACCCAAAATCCATTCAAACCCTATATTAAAGCCTATTAGAAGCATTATATGTTATATTTCATAAAATTCCCTCAAAAAGAAACCCTAAGCTCCTACATCCTACTTCAAGAACCTCCAAAGTTCACCATTAATTCTGTAAATTTATTCAAGATTTCAAGTTCCTAGTTCAAGAACTCCAAGAACCATCATTCAAAGGCACGATTAACATCTCAAAAATGAGTATTGATCTAAAGTTCATCATTCAAGGTATGTGGGGTTTTTCAACAAGAACTCTCTTTCGTTCTTGAGCCCAAAAGTAATTTTCTTTACAAAGGCATAATTTTTATTTAATTTTTACGAATTTGAAGCATGAACCTATATCTTATGATGATTATTATGAAATCTTGATGTTTATGATTTTGAAAGATGAATTTACATGTGTGGAGATATAAAGCATGAATCTTGAATGATATTTATCATGATTTTGATATTTTGGTCGTGAATCCCCATTGAAAATTGTGTTTTTTGAGAAAGTGTGTGTTATAAGCATGTTGATGTTGAATATTTGAGATGTTTTGAATGATTTGACCTTTTGGTCTTCATGAAGTATTTTTGAACTCGAGTGTGAAAGAAATCCACAACGTGATTGATTTTGATAGATGGGAATCATGATGGCTCGTGATGTATATTTATATATTACTGAAATTGTTTTGTTGTGGATTGTCTTTGAAATGATCTGAGCTAATTCTAGGAGAAATCTTTAGCACCGAGTGGGAGGTATAAAGCGACCTTACTTCCCTAGAACTATTTGCCCCCATAGGAGTGAGCCTGAGGCTGATTTATATAGTGATCACTAGTTTGTGTGGATTTGATATCGATAGTCCTACTCTGATGGCAAGGATAGGACAGATCTCGCCAATGTGGGTTGTACGTTGGACTCCATGTAGGTTACATGGTTTATGTCTGTTATAAGATCTCCCAATGTGTGTGTGTTTCCTTGTGTCTATGGTGAATAGTGAAGTGATTTGAAAGTGGAATTGTGAAAGTTATTCTTTCGAAATATTTAAATGATATTTACATTATGAGAATTGATATTCTTGATGAACTGAAAGTGATTGACAAATTATATGATGACTCACATATGTTATTGTACTTATTTCATCCTCTCATGATTATGATGATTTTCTTCGGGCTATGTGAGTCTTTCATACATCCTGCATATTTCTTATAAATATTTATGATGGTGATGTTTATATAACTGCATACACCCCCATATACTCAGTTCCTTTCCATGGTACTGACCCACATCTTCGGATGTGGGCTATATTTTCTTGGAATATAGGTTCAGGTGCTCAGTTCTAGGTTCGATAGTGATTCTTCGGGTACGCTGTTCTACATCCTCTGTTGTGGTGAGTCCTCATGTTTCGAGGATGTGATGTCTGATGTTTGTTCACGGAATCATTTATATTTGATAACTGAGTATGAGTCAGTTGGGGCATGTCTCAATGGCTCGCTGGTTTTATTGATTTTCTTAGAGGCTTGTCAGACTAGTATAGATGTTGGGAGTTGACTAATAAGTCATATTTTTTTATCTTTCTGAAATTCTTTTATTCTTGGATGATGATTACTCTGTTGATATTTGAGGGTTATTTATGGAAACCCCGTTGATTTGTGTTGAATTGAATAAAAATGGCTCAAAGGGTTAGCTTGGGGCTACTCATAGCCTCAAGCACCGTGTGAGACTCCGGGACCCATTTTCTGGGGCATTACAAACTTGGTATCAAAGCCTAAGGTTTTAAGGTGTCCTAGGGAGTCTGATAAGCCGCGTTAAGTAGAGTCTTGATCATCGGTGTGTAGCGCGCCACATCTATAAGAAAGAAGCTACAAGACATTTTTGGAAAAAACATGATTTTTTCTTTCAGAAGTCTATCATGCTTAAAGTGTCTCGCTCTGCTATTGATTCGTGCTCTCCTCTTTCAAAAATATGCCTCCACGTCAAGCGAGAGAAACAATGATGGTCAGCAACCTCAACTCGCTGACCTATTTAATGAAAACGTGTCTTATGCTAAATTTCGGGTAGCCTTTCAGGCGCTGGCCTAAGAAGTTATTGCAAATAATCAGGCCAACCCGACCCCAGCTTCACAGTAGCAGGGAGGTCATTCAGCTGCTGCCAGGATCTATGACTTCATGCGGATGAGTCCACCAGAATTCTATGGGTCCAAGTGTGATGAGGATCCACGGTTGTTTTTACAGGAGGTGCGGAAGATTACTCAGGTGATGCATATATCTAAGGAACATAGTGTAGAGTTGGCTGCGTATAGGTTGAAAGACCTTGCTTATGACTGGGTTGTTGCTTGGAGCAAAGGTACAGGTGAGGGAGCTGTCCCTACAACTTGGCAAGAGTTCCAGGATGCATTCCTGGATAAGTTTTTCCCTTTAGAGATGAGGGAGGCGAAATAAGGCTCTATGACTATTAGGGAGTACTGTCTAAAGTTCAATCAGTTGGCCAAGTATGCTCCTGACTTAGTGGCTGATAATCGGGCTAGTATGAGTAAGTTTGTGACTGGAGTATCTAGTTATGTGGTTAAGGAGTGTAGGTCAGCTATGCTAAATAGTGAGATGAATCTTTCTAGGCTGATGACTCATGCCCAACAGATTGAGGCAGACAAGATTAAGGAGAGAGATAGAATAAGAGGGAACAAGAGAGCTAGGTCCGAGCAGCACGGACAAGGTCAGCATAAATCGTAGGGAGGGATTCACCCTCAGTATCAGAATCGTTGTCTATGCTAGCACCGTCATCTGCTAGTGCTCCCGTACCTAGAGGTAGGCAGGAGCAAGGTAGCAGGTCATATGCATCTAGGTCCCAGTACAGTGCTGGCAGTAAGCCAAATTATCCTCTGTATCCTAAGTGTGGTAAGGCTCATTCGGGTGAGTGTTGGGGTGAGAAGAGGGGTTGTTCTCGGTGTGGTGACATGGGTCACAGAGTTAGAGATTTTCCACAGGATGGACAAGGGCACCGTGACTATCGCCCTCAGACCCAGACTCAAACTATTAGTGCTCCAGTTCCAACGACTCGCCCAGCCCCAACTCAGGGTGCCTCTTCTAGCAATGCTGACGGGCAGTGCCAGAATAGATTCTATGCTTTACCATCCCGCCAGGAATACAAGGACTCTCCCAATGTTGTTACTGATATGCTTTGTATATTTTAGTTTGATGTGTATGCTTTGTTGGATCCTGGATCCAGTTTCTCATATTTTACACCTTTGATTGCTGTGAATTATGAAATGATTCCCGAGATTACTCCTGAGCCTATCCTAGTTTCTACCCCAGTGGGTGATTCGATTGTTGCCTAGAAAGTGTATAAAAAGTGTCCTGTTAAAACCCCATGAGAAAAATTACCCTACCCATGACCTTGAGTTGGCTGCTATTGTGTTTACTTTGAAAATCTGGAGACACTATTTGTATGGTGTCCATGTTGATGTTTTCACTGATCATAAGAGTCTGCAGTATGTGTTTATCCAGAGAGAATTGAATTTTAGGCAGAGTCGATGGTTAGCATTGTTAAAGGACTATGATATGAGTGTGTTGTACCATCCGGGAAAGGACAATGTGGTGGCGGATGCCCTAAGTAGAGTGTCCATGGGTAGTGTTTTGCTGTGGTAAAAGGTAAGAAAGAGTTGGATCTTGATGTACATTGTTTGGCTAGATTGAGGGTTAGGTTGTTTGACTCTGCTGAAGGTAGTATAGGGGTTCAGAGTAGTTCTGAATCCTCCTTGGTTTCGAAAGTGAAGGAAAAGCAATACTTAGATGCTAGTTTGGTC
>NC_061122.1:115390717-115436874 GCF_002878395.1 Capsicum annuum | reverse complement strand
TTTGGCTATATTGAGGGTTAGGTTGTTTGACTCTGCTGAAGGTAGTATAGGGGTTCAGAGTAGTTCTGAATCCTCCTTGGTTTCGAAAGTGAAGGAAAAGCAATACTTAGATGCTAGTTTGGTCAGACTGAAGAAGTCAGTCAAGGACCAAAATGTAGAGGTTTTCTCCCAAGGGGGATATGGTGTGTTGAGATTGTAGGACAGATTGTGTGTCCCGAATATTGATGATCTGAGATAGAGGATTATGGTTGAAGTGCACGGGGTGTGATATTCTATTCATCCTGGTGCCACCAAGTTGTACTGAGACTTGCGGGAAATCTATTGGTGGAGTGGCATGAAGAAAGATATAGCAGTATTTGTAGCAAGTTTGCAACATGCCAACAGGTTAAGGTTGAACACTGAAGACCTGGTGGTAAGATCCAAGAGTTTAGTATTCCTACCTGGAAGTGGGAAGAGATAAATATGGACTTCGTGATTGGTTTACCTCCTTTCTAATGCCATCATGATTTTATTTGGGTTGTGGTTGATAGGTTGACTAAGTCTGCTCATTTCTTGCCTGTTCATACTGCATATACTGCTGAGGATTACGCTAAATTGTATATCCGAGAGCTAGTCAGACTGCATGGAGTTCCCTTGTCTATCATTTTGGATAGGGGTACTCAGTTCACTTTGCAATTTTGGAAAGCTTTTCAGAAGGGTCTTGGTACCCAAGTGCTTTTGAGTTCTACTTTTCATCCGCAGATCGATGGTCAGGCTGAGCGGACCATGTAGACCTTAGAGGATATGTTGAGAGCTTGTTCACTTGACTTTAAGGGAAGTTGTGATGATCACTTAACGTTGATAGAGTTTTCTTAAAATAATAGTTTCCACTCTAGTATTGGCATGGCTCTGTTTGAAGCCTTATATGGGAGGAAGTGTAGATCAACCATAGGTTGGTTTGATGTTGGTGAAATGGCTATGAGTGGTCCTGATTTGGTATTTGAGGCTATGGAAAAAGTTTAGTTGATTAGGGAAAGGTTGAAAATTGCGCAGAGTCATCAGAAGTCATATGCGGATGTTAGAAAGAGAGACCTTGAGTTTGATGTTGGTGACCTAGTGTATCTAAAAATTTCACCCATGAGGGGGGTGAAGAGATTCAGAAAGAAGGGAAAGCAGCGTCCCCGTTATGTAGGTCCTTACAAAATTCTTAGCCATGTTGGTAAAGTAGCTTATGAGGTCGAGTTGCCTTTCGAGTTGTCCTCTGCTAATCCAATATTCCATGTCTCCATGCTTAAAAAGCACATTAGCGATGCTGTGGTAGTGGATTCCTTTGTGAGTGCTGACATTCAAAAAAATATTTCTTTTGATGAGATTCTTGTTGAGATTCTTGATCCGAAGACTAAGGAACAAAGAAGTTCCCTTGGTCAAGGTGTTGTGGAGAAACCAATTTGTTGAGGGTACAACTTGGGAAGCTGAGGTGGATATGTGATCCAAGTACCCACACCTATTTTCTGCGAACTCCGATTAAGCCGAAGGTACCGTTCTTTCCTAAATCATGCCCTTTTGAAAAAAGTTGCAGCAGTTCAGCTGTCATTTATTATGTGTTCAGCTATAGTTTCTTGAATTTATGCATTCTATGTTGCATTCGGACTGATAAACGATGTGGTGATGAGTTTAATGAATGGTTTCAGCTATATGCTCTATTCCATATCTAATCTTGGCATATCTAGCGTCATTCGAGGACGAATGTTTCCAAGGAGGGGATGATGTAATACCCCGGGAAATTTTTTATTGAAATTTTGTGCGTAAACGTGTTGGGTTCTATCTTCTAGAATGAATTATAAATTTTCCCTGTGGAATGTCTTAGATTATGACCCACCATTGCGTAGAGTATCAAATAAGCTTTCCAACTATATGTGGATCATCCAAAACGGACACCCGAGCGACGAGTTATGAACATTCCGATTGAACCGTGAATAGTAGTGAACAGTAAAACATGCAGGAAAAAGTACTGAGGCCTGGCGTATTTTTGCTCCAAATTTAAATGATCATAACTCCTTGTGCCTAATGATCTGGGTGATCTACTATATATCAACGGAAAGCTCTGCGAGTCCTCTTTCCAATGAAATTGGTTTCATCCAATTTGTCTATCGAAGCAAAATATTATGGTCGATCAACTTCAGCCTATCAAAAGTGAATTTTTGGATCAACTTGAAATGATCATAACTCCTCATACACAATGATCTGGGTGAGATAATATATATCAACGGAAAGATATGAGAGTCCTCTTTCTAATGAAATTAGTTTCATCTAATTTGGATATCGGAGTAAAACGTTATGGTTGATCTACTTCAGACTATCAAAATAGTCCACCAAAGGACATATTCAGGAATTTTTGATTTTTAGGAGCGTTTTGGTCAATCCCCCCACTCAAAATCCATCCAAACCCTATATTAAAGCCTATTAGAAGCATTATATGTTATATTTCATCAAATTCCCTCAAAAAGAAAACCCTAAGCTCCTACATCCAACTTCAAGAACCTCTAAAGTGCACCATTAATTCTGCAAATTTATTCAAGATTCCAAGTTCCTAGTTCAAGAACTCCAAGAACCATCATTCAAAGGCACGATTAACATCTCAAAAAGGAGTATTGATCTAAAGTTCATCATTCAAGGTATGTGGGATTTTTCAACAAGAACTCTCTTTCGTTCTTGTGCCCTAAAGTAATTTTCTTTACAAAGGCATGATTTTTATTTGATTTGTATGAACCCATATCTTATGATGATTATTATGAAATCTTAATATTTATAATTTTGAAAGATGAATTTACATGTGTGGAGATATAAAGCATGAATCTTAAATGATATTTATCATAATTTTGATATTTTGGTCGTGAATCCCCATTGGAAATTGTGTTTTTTGAGAAAGTATGTGTTATAAGCACGTTGATGTTTAATATTTTAGATATTTTGAATGATTTGACCTTTTGATCTTAATGGAGTTGTTTTGAACTCGAGTGTGAAAGAAATCCACATCGTGATTGATTTTAATAGATGGAAAGCATGATGGCTCCTGATGTATATTTAGATATTACTGAAATTATTTTGTTGTGGATTATCTTTGAAATGATCTGAGCTAAGTCTAGGAGAAATCTTTAGCACCGAGTGGGAGGTATAAAGCGATCTTACTTCCCTAGAACTATATGCCCCCATAGAAGTGAGCCTGAGGCTAATTTATATAGTGATCACTAGTTTGTGTGGATTTGATATCGGTAGTCCTACTCCAATGGAAAGTATAGGACAACTCTTCCCAACGTGGGTTGTACGTTGGACTCCATGTAGCTCACATGGTTTATGTCGGTTATAGGATCTCCCAGTGTGTGTGTGTTTCCTTGTGTCTATGGTGAATGGTGAAGTGATTTGAAAGTGGAATTGTGAAAGTTATTCTTTCGAAAGATTTAAATGATATTTACATTATGAGAATTGATATTCTTGATGATTTGAAAGTGATTGACAAATTATATGATGACTCACATGTGTTACTGTACTTTTTTCATCCTCTCATGATTATGATGATTTTCTTCGGGCTATGTGAGTCTTTCATACATCCTATATATTTCTTATAAATATTTATGATGGTGATGTTTATACAACTGTATACACCCCCATATACTCGGTTTCTTTCCATGGTACTGACCCATATCTTTGGATGTGGGCTGTATTTTCTTGGAATGTAGGTTTAGGTGCTCAGTTCTAGGTTCGATAGTGATTCTTCGGGCACACTGTTCTACATTCTCTGTTGTGGTGAGTCTTCATGTTCTGAAGACGTGTTGTCTGATGTTGGTTTCACGGAATCATTTATATTTGATAACTGAGTATAAGTTAGTTGAGGCATGTCTCAATGGCTCGCTGGTTTTATTAATTTTCTTAGAGGCTTGTCAGACTAGTATAGATGTTGAGAGTTGACTAATAAGTCATATTTTGTTATCTTTCTGAAATTCTTTTAATCTTGGATGATGATTACTCTGTTGATATTTGAGGGTTATTTATGGAAACCCCATTAATTTGTGTTGAACTAAATGAAAATGGCTCAAAGGGTTAGCTTAGGGATACTCATAGCCTCAAGCATCGTGTGATGCTTTGGGACCCATTTTTCGGGGCGTTACAACTATTCCTTTCTATATGGCCCATTTTTTAGCTTTGCTAGTTATGGATCCATTCTTCATTTGTGTCTATTTCATTACCCGATAGTGATTTGATATTGATATCGATATATATTGGGTAATTCTTTTAGATTTGTTAGATTCATCTCCTAGTGATATTTTCCCCTTGTAATACGTATATATATTGGGTTCTTCATTCCCATTATGATGTAAATATTTTCTTTTATTGAGTTAGGTAATTAGAGACAGGTGGCCTTTCTTGCGAACACTTCTTAAGTTGGAAAATTGAAAATTCTTTATCTTAAGTTGGTGATTTTCTGGTGGTGGTTTTTACTTTGACCTTAGTTTTGAGTTTGGCATTTTTCTTCTTCGATGATATGATTCATGTGTCAATCGAGTGATGATTAACCTACTTGTGTGGATTCACAAAATCCCCATCTTAGAGTTTGTTTGGCCTAATAAGGCTTGGTGGCATATTTCTCCTCGATGGTATGTGAGTATGGATATTCTTTGCCAAGATAAAGTATCAGATTGGCTAGTTTTTGACCTGACGTATTTCTCTGTGTTGTTAGAGCTTTTTCCATTACTAAGTATGGTTTGTGACCTTTATGAGTTCTTGAGTATGCTTTGATAGTTCACTCCCTCATTCATATATAGAGTGGATTTCCTGTGTTTTTAGCTGGTGATTTATCCTCTATTGTGATTTTATACTTCAACTATGTTTTGATTTTGGTTTAGCATGATCTTATGCAAATATGCCTAATTCAAATAGTATGGTCGATGTGAGTATTTGACTGTGGTTTGGATTTGTTGGCTCAATTTTAGATTTGACTCCTTGGCATGGTGGTTTGAAGTTATAATACGTTTGGAGTATTAATGCCTACTCTGTGGTTAGCTATACAGTTTTTTCAAAATCTATTGGATTATTGTTTATAAGTGGTCAGATTATAGCCCATGAACCCATAATGGTTCCTTCAGCTTTGACCTCGAGTCTTTAATTTACTTTGAGAATTTTGGGTGATATACTCAGTGGGAGTAGTATGCTTGAGTTGGATTCAGTATGGTTTCATTCACGATTGATGGGACATCTTGGAGTGGATCATTCAATAATGAGTAGTTCTACCTTGATATTTTGTATTTTAGTTTTGATTACCGTACAAACTAACTGTGGTATTGGCATAGATTGCATTCCTTGACTATCTCCATGTATGTGCCTAGACAATGTCTTATGAGAATATTGTCATGGTTGTCGAATGGAGTTACAGTGAATTAACTTCAGTTCTTTGAGTTCTCTGTGATGAGATTGTGCGGATAGGACTTAGGTGATTTTCCTTCTATTTTGAGGTAGATAGCAAGTATGGGTGATAAATAAAGGTTATAATTGGATTTAGAATCGGTGGAATGACTCATTTCTTAGGTTGGTGTCGTCTTGGAGGAGACTTTGTTGATTTATGTAGATATCTAGATAGTAACAGTGTATTGTAGTTTAGATTTGAATGTATCGGCCTTTTTTGGTTTAGTTGGAGGCTAATTGGTGGCTAAGTTGAGTTTCGACTATTTGGAAGATAAGTGAGAGAGCTGTTTGGAAGAGGGGATTCCTATGGCAAAATCCCTCAAAAGTGTTATCTCTTTGTGGAGGTTGTTTGGGAAGTCATGCTCAGAGAATACGGGCCCATACCTTATCATTTTAATCTTTGAGATTTTTCTATCTATTGACTTTCGAGGATGAAAGTCATTTTAGTAGTGGATATACTAATGACCCTTCAGGTCATTTTTCATATTTCCACTTAATTTCACTACTAGAGCTTTCACATAGCTTCCCCGAGTAATTTATGACTAGCTAGGACTGGCAGTTTAGTTACCAGGCAATTCTTTGGACTTTTTTTAGAGCCAATTCGCTATTTAGAAGTCTTTGCTGGTTCCAAATGAGCACCAAGCAAAAACATCTATAAAATAAACTTGGATACAAATTTTGACTGCACTAGAAGCTTTAGAATATCGATTTTAGGCTAGGTAGACCTTTAGTCCGGGTACTGATGCACCCGAGCTCATTTTGACCCATTGATAAAAAAGATAAGAAATTAGTGATTTACCTGTGGGACCCATATTTGGTCAAAGCTAGCTAGGATGGGAATTTCGACTTCACCAACACATCTAGAATGTCAAAGTTAGTCTAGTTATACAGTTCCTTTGTAAAAATTGGATTCCAAATGAATTCGAAGGCGTTATTGGAAACTTGGAGTTTGTTAGTGCTGGTGCATGACAATCGCACAAGGGCCATCATGACCGAACTATGGCTATCACAAGAGTCTTATAATGATCTCACAAGGCAATTACAGCCCAAGGGATTGAGATAAAAACATCTCTTTACCTCTAGGGGTATAAATAGACACCAATGTTGCAATTTGGCCATTTTTTCTTCATCCTTGAGATCTGAAAACCGTAAAAGGGTATGAAATTTCAATTTATTATTTTGGATGACTTGGGAGCTTTATTAACATCCTTTTATTAGGAATATCATCCAATTTAAGTTAAGATTTCATTACTTTCTTGATGAATTTCTTGGTTCTTGACCTAAAACCCCAAATAGCTTGTGGACTTGATTTTTTCCCTAAATTAGCTTGGTTTCTACCCATTTCTTTAGGGTTATGATTTTTTGATCATGTCTGAATGTTGGGTTGAACTTAGAAATGTGATTTCTATAATTAGATTATGATTTTTATAGTGTGATTGCTTTTTGGGATTGTGAAATAAAGATGAGCTTTTGGTGAATGATGTAAGAATTTGTAGTTCGGCTCTAAGGTAGGCTTCTGTCTACTCTTCTTTATAAGATAATGTGTTTGATATATTATGTGTGAATGTGAATGTTAAGTTTGATTATGGGTAGACTGACTTAGTATTGAATACTAAAGTTTGGGGATTAGATGAGAATTTTGACCCATAAGTTTAAATGCTTACATTTGTTGACCATAAAATAGTTTGTGTTGACTCACCTCAATAGATTTGCCTACCTTATTTATTGATATTCCTATAATTTTTTTAGTTGGTTTATCCTACTGGGTGTGGGTGAAGTATTTACTAGTGGAAGGTTTATTTGGGTAATCTTGAATGGTCAGGGTGATGGTTCTCATCATCACTTAATATTAGGGTCAATTATCAATTATGCATGCTGAGTATACGTGTTTTATATGAGCCATTGCATTTTATTTACCTCTTTTGCACCTCATCAAGGTATTGATTCAAGCAGTAAAACATATATTATGTTCTCTAATGTTGAATTTATGATAATTGAGGTAGCGGGTGAAGGGTCTTAGAGCTAGCTGGATCTTTCCTTATCTTATCTTATGCTTTATTCACATTTATGATACTTTAGATAATTTGATCATATTTTGTATTAGGAACTTTTCCTAGTGAAAACTATACATAAGATGTATCATTGAGATTATACTTTTTTATGTCATTTGGGGTTTATCTCTATATCTTACTCTTTCATTTCTAATTAATTTTTTGTTTTCATTTTGGGTTTGGGTTAGGCTTACCTGTACTATAGGGTGTGAGAAGTGTCATCTCAGACTCTATTTTGGGTCATGAAACATGAATTTTAAAGAAACTAATTAAAAAGATAAAATGGTTAATGCCCTCAAATATAATCCATACTCTTATGGTTGTCCATTGATCAAATTACATCTAGGATTTCAATGTATAAGTCCAATGGTGTCAAAATTCTCAAAAACATCAAAAGTAATAGGTACAGGTTCCACCTATATATCAAAATTAAAATTGTGGACAGTTAAATTTTAGATCATTTCAGCAAACAACTCTCTACTAGTAAAGGCCTCAGCAAGTTCATTCAAACCTCGATACCCATTTCTAAAACTATATCAAGGATAATTATTGTAACGAACCATTAGGTCATTATTGGAATATCTATGGTGGAAATGCAATTTTTTTATATATTTTATTAATTTGAATTTGAGTTGGGGTTAACCATTTATTTTAGTTAATGATCATTGTGGGTATAGGATTAATGAGTGGGGCTTGGGTTGCTTCTATATAACTGCATTGATCCCTTAGCCACTGTAGTGAGGTCATTGTAGTGATGGGATGATTGTTTTGGTGGTGTCGGACCACTGAGCACATGAATTAAAGCCTACCTTTATTCAGTACTTTTTCTAAAAATAAGTTTTCTCTCTTAAAAATGCCTAGGGCTATTCTCAATCCCAAACGACTATAATGGAGAGGAAAATCTCTCAACGAACATGGTCCTATCATTATCCCATTCAATTCTTTGTCAAAAGTGATAAATCGAGAATAACGAACAAGGGTACATGAATTATGTGGCAGTATCTTAGTGCCATGGTAGGCTACTTAAGGATGCTATAGCCCTATCTATTTCCCCCTTTTAACACACTATTATCAAACCTAGTACAAGTGACTAAATCCAATCTAGTTTCATACACCCAAAAACTTCTTCAAGTGCTCTTAACCTCACCAAGACTATCCTTCAAATCTATTGACTCCTCTATCTCACTTTAACTTAAATCCACGTACCTATCATCTACTATTGACTCAAAACATAAGCAAGGAACTCTACACTTACTCAATAAGTTTACCATTAAGTCTACCTATTAATCTACCCTTTTAACTATCTCATTCAAAGCCCAACTATTGACCTACCATATTTTGCACAAGAATCATAAACTCCCAACAATTAAAGTCTTTACACAATTCAATAACTTAACATATATCAAAAAATTCATCAATTCATTGTCCTAGGTTAAATTTGTTATTAAATCCATCCATACTTTGTGCCTGTAGGCCTAAGCATAAAATTTCCCATCATAACTATGGTTATGATATCTGTCTATCCTGAGTCAACTATAATAATCATAACCTAACTTATGGAAGAGCTTTACTACTAGAAAGGGTGAAGACTCTTTCCTTACATGCCTTTTTCTTCACAATCCATTAGAATCTCTATCGGGAATTCATAGAAATTTCCCTATTGGTTTAACCTCTAAAACATTGTTGTTCTATGTAATAGGGTTTATCTAGGGTATTTTTTGAGAACACAAATTATATAAGAGTCTACAACTGGAGAGAGGGTATAAAAACTCTAGCAGTCTACTACCTCATTACTGCTGTAGTGATGGAAGTGCTATTGAAGCAGTTTTGTGCTGCAACATAATGCTATGTCGAGGGGTAGGCATACCTAGCCTAAGTTGAGGATCTGGCTTATATTGGGCCATGACCTTTTAAAATGACAATTATTCCTAAATGACCTAAAATAAAGATTTCTTAATCAAATTATTTATTTAGAATAGTTTTAACATAAGAATGATTTGGGTCATTACACATGCAGGAGATGTTTTTATTGTTATGACTTAGGCCATTTCACAAGTGATTTACCTTAGTGAAAGCTGAGCTATTAAAAGTAGGATTCTCAAATGAAAACTTACCATGCACCAACACCACCAACTAGAGAAGGTACTTAGAGTGGTAGAAGTGGTTCATAGGGTGCTAAGGGTGAATGCTAGATAGTAGAGGTGGTGGTTTTGGTGTTTCTCATTTTATTTCAAACATAGACAACGTTATTCATTTTTGGGTCGACCTAAGGTAGAAGCCACTGATGCAATTATTAGAAGTATCATCCTATTTTTTCTTTACCTAGATAAAGTATTATTTTATTATATATCTACTTACTTATACATATCTTATAGTTTTCTTTGGGCATTGATATGTTTTTGTCTGTTAGGGTATATTTGTATCTGCATCTCGATATGTGATTCTGTAGTGCTGATCAGGAGTACCGATCCTATAGTATGACTCTTGGGGGTATAATACTTAGAGAGAATTGATTATTCTTGGTATAATAGCTTTTTATTCAATTTTACGCATGGATTAGCATTGTATTTATCAAGTAGTCTTTGATTTCTATGAAAATATAATTACCTATGTTATGTTGAATGTGTTGATGTTAGAGTGGAAGGGTAGCTAGGTTTTGTATCATAATAAGGTCATTTCCTTTTTTTTTTAGACTCTAGTGATGGCTTTAGAGGGGTGTCTTTCTTATTTGGCTTATTTGTGTGATTCTAGTGTAAACACATCTCCATTAGGATTAGTGAGGGTGGATAGGGATTTTTTAGATATATTTCTAAATATTTATGAACGCCTTTCCACGTAGAAACATTGATTTTGGTGTTGACTTAGAGCAAGGCACCAAACCCATCCCTATTCCCACTTATATGATGACTCATGTAGAGTTGAACAAATTGTAGGACAAATTATAGGATTTATTAAGTAAGAGGATTATTAGACCTAGTGTTTCACCTTAGGGTGCACTGGTTTTGTTTGTGAATAAAAAGTATGGGTCTACTCACATATGTATTGATTACTAGTAGTTAAACAAGGTGACCATCCAGAATAAGTATCTTCCTCTGGTATTGATGATTTATTTGATTATCCTTAAGGTGATTTGATGTTTTTGAAGATTGACTTACGGTCAAGGTCCCATCATCTTAAGATTAGGGCGTTAGATGTCCGTAAGACGGTCTATTAGACCCGATATGGTTATTTTGAGTTCTTAGTAATGTCATTTAGGTTGACTAATGACCTGGTAATATTTATGGAGTTAATGAATGAATAGTTTTTGTCTTATCTATTTTCTTTGTTGATTCTTCTCATTGAGGACCTCTTGGTATATTTTAAGAGTGAGATAAATGTTGTGAAGAATTTAAGAATTGTAGTTCAGATTTTTAGGATTGAGAAATTGCATTCCAGGTTGTCAAAGTGTGAGTTTTGTATGAGTTGTGTGTTCTTGGGTGATGTGGTGACCAAGAATAGTATTATGGTTGATCTGGCCAAGTTTGAGACAGTTTATGATTGGTCTAGGCCTACTCCTTCTATCGATATTCGTAGTTTTATTCGGTTAGTAGGCATTATAGAAAATTTATGTAGGGATTCTCTTTTATTGAAACTTTTTTTATTAGATTGACTAAGAGGAATATTGGTTTTAATGATTTGATGAGTGTGAGGAGAGTTTCTAAAAACTTAGGACTTCTTTGACCTATGCACCTATCTTGACATTAATTGTAGAAGGTGAAGATTTTACTATGTATTATGACATTTTGGGAGTTGGACTTAGTGATGTTTCGATTAAAAGGGTAAGGTGATATCATCTACTTGGAGGCAGTTAAATACCTATGTGAAGAACTACCCTACTCATGACTTTGAGTTAGCAACAATAGTGTTTTACTGCACCATAAAATATATTTACCGATAATTAGTTAGCAGTAATCACTTAATTGCCAATAAATTATATTTTATATGCGAATATTAGTGAAATTTACATTAGAATTCTTTGTAAATATCCCTAAAGTATATAGAAACATTAGATACAATGACAATTAACTGACGGTACAAAAAGTTTTATCATACTTTGTCAAAGTACATATTTATTGTTGCTAAAAGCCTTTATTATTTTAGTATTTTATATTAAAGTTGTGAGGACATTAATTGTATAGGTCCATTATGAGGTGTTCAATGATCATCACAACCTTTAATAGATTTTCATCAAGAAAGTATTGAACTTAAGGTAGATTAGGTGAATGGAGTTGTTGAATGACTATGACTTAACTATTCTCTATCATCTAGACAAGGCCAAAGAAGTGTGGAATTCCATGATTAGTAAGGTGGTGTGTATGGGTGGTGTTGCTTTATTGGTGGCTGAGGAGTGACCGTTGTCCATGAATGTTTAGAGACTGGACAATAGTTTCATACGACTTGATATTTCCAAATCGGTTAAAGTCCTTGTATATATTGAGATTTGATCATAATTGTTGGAGTAGATTGAGGATATACAGTCATAGGTATTTTGTTTATTTAGGTGTGTCAAATATGTATTATAATCTTAATCAACATTATTGGTGGTTTAGGATGAAGACAAATATCATGCAGTTTGTGGCTAAGTGTTTGAATTGTCAACAAGTTAAGTATGAGCACCATAAATGGGGTAGTTTGACTAAAAGGATGCCTATATCTAAGTTTAAATGGGACAATCATTATGGACTTCATGGTTGAATATCCTCAAACTTTTGATAGGTTTGACTCTATTTTGATGATTGTGGACAAATTGACAAAATTGGCCCTTAGTTCCAATGAAGGTGAACTATAATACAAAGAGTTTAGTGAAAGTTTACATTAGAGAGATATTTTAGTGGAATGGCATGCCTATTTTAATGTTTTTATATAGAGGTACTAAATCACTTCACACTTTGGAGTTCTATATGGTGTGAATCGAGTCCTCAGTAAGAGATAACACGATTTTCACCCTCAAACAAATAGACAATTAGACCCAGCTATTTAGGTTTTAGAGGATATCCTTCAAGCTGGTGTGATTGACTGTAGTGGTAATTACGATAAGTTTTTGCCTTTGGGGAAGTTTGCTTACTTTAACAATTATCATTTTGTCATTTTGATAGCCCATTTGAAGCTTTACAACGAAAGAGGTATAGATCATATATTGGGTGGTTTGATTCCTTTGAAGTTACACCTTGGGGTATGGATTTTCTGAGAGTTCCACAGACAAAGAGAAGTTTATTCAAGATCAACTCTAAGAATCCCAAAGTAAAGAAAAGAAATATATAAATTAAAGAGTTCTTAAATTAGTATTTGTGTTTAGTAAGAGGGTTTTACTGAAGATGTCACCTGTGAAGGGTGTGATGAGGTTTGGAAAGAATGAAAAGCTTATCCAAAGCTTTGTTGGACCTTTTAAGACCCTTCAACAAACTGGGAAGGTAACTTATGAGTTGGCTTTACATTTGAGTCTTCTAGTGGTGCATCCACTTTTTTATGTTTTGATGTTAAAGAAGTGTCATTCTTATGGTTCTCATGTAAAATAGGATGTATTGATTTGAATCAGAATCTGGCATTTGAAAAAGAGCCTATTACCATATTGGATAGGGAGACTGGGAAGTTGAGGCATAAGACCATTGATTCAATAAAGATTTAGTTAAAGCATCTCTCGGTTAAGAAGGCTACATCAGAGATAGAGACAAACATATAAAGTAGAGATTCCCAACTTTGTGATGATTCATCTAACTTTCTTTCTCCTATATTTGAGGATGAATATGTAATTTAGTGGTGGATAGTGTAATATCAAAATAATAACTTTAGGATTTAATGCATTTTAACCATTTTATCGTTCCTCGTAGTTGAATTATAGTATTTGTTGGTTGTAGATATGGGTGGCATAGTTCTCAAGGCAGTTAGTCTAGTTTAAGGTGAGATTTTAGTTTTGGAAGGTTTTGAAGTTGATAAGGTTAATATTGCTATACATTTTCTAGATATCATATGAGAATTTTTTTAGTTAAGTTATCTTTGGAATGCCTTTTTTGGGGTTAGTAGTGGTGTTGGTTAAGGTCCCTAGGCATTTTGAATCATTGGTGGGAAGTTGGAAAGTTATGATGTAGAGTTGAATTTGGTCAACATTCCTAGATAATGATCTCCTTTGGTGGTTCTGATGATTCCATTGAGTCCAAAATGTCAATTTTAGTCTATTAGCATAGTCGGATTATGTTTAAAGAATTTCAAGCAAATCTCGAGGTTTCATTTGGGAGATTTTTACCTTTTCTTGTTATTATCAGTTCATCCTTTCATCCTTATTTGCATTCAGAATCTCAAAGAATGACTTTCCCTGACCTTCGTAATTGTGGTGAAGGGCATGCATTCCTAAAGAAGAATAGATCGGCTACGGTTCAAGTCCCCATCTTATCATTGCATTTGCATTCAGAACTTTGTGTTCATAAAGGATCCATACCAAATCACATCATGATATCGATGAGTGGTCCATAAATGCGATGAAATATTACTGAACAGTCTTAAAAAGCCTTTTTAACCAAAAAAACCCAATAGCTCAATTTTGATGCTTTTGAACATGATTTAGGGAAATTTAGAAGAGAACTTTTAAGATTTCTTGGTAAGTTTCCTAAACAACTTTTATGCATTCTCCAATGATTATTCTAGTATTTAGTCTTCAAATCATGGTTATTTTAAACTTAAATTTTAAGATTTTCTTTGAATGTTAAAAAATTGTATTTTGATGATTTAAGGGTTGAATTTAACTCCATTTTCATGAAACTTCAGATTTAAACTCTTAAGTTATGGGTAAATTAATTTATTTTAATAAAATTCTAGTTTTCTCCTTTGGGTCTTGGGGTTGACTTTTTTGATCCAAAATAGAATTATAGCACTATAGGTATCATTGGACTTGTCTTTACGTGTAGAACTCATTCTTGAAACATTTTGGGTGAGTTTTGTAGCCATTCAGAAGGAGAAGGATACCTTGTGATTGTTATAGACTTGCAGGTCGACTTTGAGGTAGATTGTGGCTCAACATATTTTAGACATTAATTGTGTGGGGACTTATCTTATAAAGCATGTTATCGGTTGGGAGTATCTAGTGAATTATAGTGGAAAATTTATTATTACTGTGATGCCTGAACTGGGGATTATAATACAATAGTGATGTGAAATTTGAATTTTTAGCTTGATACTGTGGCTTGTCGCCTGGTCTCATAAGTTTTTTAGCATTGTGAAACTTTGGATATATCTGTTGCATTGACTTCATTTTATCTCCATGTTCATTTATACTTATTCATCTCGGGGATCATGGAATTGGTTGAAAGTAATACATGATTTTAAACCTAATTCAAGTCCAAATATTGATACTAGTTTCAATTTCGATTCGAGTCTAGATTCTTGATATATACATATATGGAAGTCTTCGTTCAAGTTTGGGCATGGTAAATGGACCTCGCGAATCCCCATATGCAGCGAAAAATACTACAGTATGTACACCAATAGGGATTGGCCATTGCATATCATCCTATATCATTATATTGAATCATTTCATATTTATTTATTCTAAGCTGATCTAAAATATTTGTTGACATTGAATTGTGCGGAGTATTCTGCATACAGGGTTATTTTAGTAGTTTATTTGGTATAGTTTGTCACTTATGCTCAATCATGTGATGATGCCTACTGAGTACAAATGGATTGTACTCATTACTACTTTTTGTTTCCTTCTAATGCATATCTGGGTACGAGTATCCTTCTCGGCCCCTATTTGTGTGGTTTTGATATCTTCAAAGTTGTGGTGTGCTCCTATGTTTGAGAACTATCCCAACTTCCTCTGTCCTTTACTTTTTTTGATAACTATCCCAACTTCCTCTTCTTTTATTTGTCCATTTAATTATACATTTTTATTTGTTCAGTTATGATAGTTTGTACTAAAGTCTCTCTTGTATTCATGACAACTGAGTGTTGTGATATTATTTAGTGTACTTTTAGTTCCTTTTGTTTATATAGTGGTTTGGATTGTTATGTAATCTTAGAGATGTTGTTCCATTATCTACCTTTTCCTTAAATAATTTATGTTTTCATGAGTTTGGCTAACCAACCATCGACGGTGGGGATAGGTGCCATCACAACTCAAGAAATTTTGAACCGTGACATCAAGTGTGGGGGAATTTGATGGATTAAATTATTCATGTAATTTCATATGGAAAAAAAATAATATTTTAAAATAAAATCATGAATAATGATATCCTATTTTCGCATATTTCTAACAACTGTTGCTGAAAGAAGAAATATTTACAAAAAGAAGAAAAGAACCAAAAAGACAAGAGAATAACAAAGTGTACATTAGCACGCGTCATCTTCACATTCACATTAGCAATAAAAAATTATTCTCATGAAAAATACACGTGTAGACTAAGATATTATTGTGATAAAATTACTAAATGATCTCAACGATTCCCAACTTCTTTTAAATATAATTCTTCCAAAAATAATTTGTTTTAAATTAAGTAATTTATAATTCTAAACTCACCTTTCAAACCAATTTGATTCTTTCAAATAGTAGTCAAAATATTATAAGTTTGTAGCACTAATTTTTCCAATATCCGTGGGACGATATCATAAACTATACTAAAATTTGATAGAGTATGAGTTGAAATTACCCATACAAATTTGCCTTGTCAAGAGGGTCATATGATGTGTTGTGACAAGTTTCCACCTCACATTTGCAGCCATACATGCCAAATGCCAGGCACCTGAACAAAAACCTCCGACCCTATGACAAAAGGGGAGACGTTTTTTCAAGTATGACCCTAACTGGTCCTTCATTTTGGCCTATCCTATAGTTCATACTCCACCTTCTTCAAACAACCCTAGCAGTTAACACCACCTAGATTGAAGACAAGGGAAAAACAGAGCTACGGGAGAATCACAGCATGAGTTTGTGATTAAGCCCCAGTAAAAAGGGATTGCAGGGGCTAGAAATCTAGAATTATTCTTGGTTCTAAGAGACATGTTTTTAATTTCATAGGATGGGACATGCAAGAATAAATAATCCTCTATTAATAGGAAATGCCACATTTAAACTATGGGGAAACACACATTTGACAGGAATAGTGATGTGTCATGTGGCCTAAATCTTTATTAGAAAGGCCAAAAATGTACCGCATCTTCGAAGATGAGGAGTATGAAATGGTTCTGCTATGAGCTAGTTGGGGTGACTACCTATTAACTAATAAATAAAGATGGAGAAAACTCTATTTTGGGTCGTGACATATGAATTTTAAAGAAACTAATTAAAATGATAACAAATTTAATGACCTTAAATATAATCCATACTCTTTTTGTAGTCTGTTGATCCAATCACATCTAGGATTTCAATAAATCAGTCCAATGGTGTTAAAAATTCTTAAAGACTTCAAAAGCAATAGGTACATGTTCCACCTAGATATCAAGATCAAAATTATGGACAATTAAATTTTCGATCATTTCAGCAAACAACTCTCTACAAGTAAAGGCCTCAGAAAGTTCATTCAAACCTCGATACCCATTTGTACCACTATAGGAAGGATAATGATTGTAATGACACATTACGTCATTATTTGAATATCTATGGTGGAAATATAATTTTTTTTTATTTCATTTTAATTTGAGTTGGGGTTAATTATTTATTTAAGTTAATGATCATTGTGGGTATAGGATTAATGAGTGGGGCCTGGGTTGCTTATGGGTCACTGCACTGGTCCCTTAGCCATTTAGTGAGCTCATTGTAGTGATGGGATAGCTGTTGTAGTGGTGTCGGACCACTAATCATATGAATTAAAACCTACTTTTATTCAATACTTTTTCCAAAAATAAACATTCTCTCCTAAAAAAACCTAGGGCTATTCTCAATCCCAAACGACTATAAGGGAGAGGAAAATCTCTCAACAAACATGACTCTATCATTATACCATTGAATTTTTTGTCAAAACTGCTAGATCGAGAATGATGAACAAGGGTACTTGAATTATAAGGTAGTAGCTTGGTGCCGAGGTAGGCAACTTAAGGATGTTATCACCATATCTATTTCCTCTTTTAACACACTATTATCAATCCTAGTACATGTGACTAACCCCAATCTAGTTTCATACACCCATAACCTTCTTCAAGTGCTCTTAACCTCACCATGACTATCCATCAAATCTATTGACTGCTTCCTCCAACCTTAACTAAAATCCACTTAAATATCCTCTACTATTGACACAAAACATAAGCAAGGGAACTCCACACTTACTGAATAAATTAGCTATTAAGTCTACTCCTTAACATACCCTTTTAACTATCTCATACAAACCCCAAATACTAACCTACCCATAATTTGCAACAACTAAAGGATTAACACAATTCAATAACTTAACATATATTACAAAATTTATCAATTCATTCTCCTAGGTTTAGTTTGTTACTAAATCTTTCCATACTTCATGCCTATACGCCTAAGCATGAAATTTCCCATTATAACTATGGTTATTAGATGTTTCTAGCCCATTTCTATTACAATAACCATAACCTACCTTATGGAAGATCTTTACTTCTATAAAGGGCTAAAACTCTTTCTTCATATGCCTTTTCCTTCACAATCCATTAGAATTTCTACTAGGAATGCTTAGAAATTTCCCTATTGTCTGACCTATAAAATAGTGTCGTTCTATGCATAAGGTTTATATTAGGTATTTTTGTACAACACCAATAAAATAAGAGGCCCTAACTAGAGAGAGGGTATAAAAACTCTAGTAATCTACTACCTCACTATTACTATAGTGATAGAAGTGTCATTGGAATAGTTTTGTGATGCAACATATTGTTATAAAAAGGGTTGTGTGATGCCCCAAAATTTTTTTTCGTTAAGATCTCGAACGAAAATATGTTGAATTCTATTCTTTATCGTGATTAATAATTTTTTTGTGTGGAATATATGGATATGCAATCGATCATCGTGTAGAGCATCGAATAATCTTTCCAATGATATATGGATCATCCAAAAAGGACACTCGAGCAATGAGTTATGATCATTCCGATCTAATCGTGAATAGTGGTGAACAGTAAATGTGCAGGAAAAAGTACTTAGGCTAGGCGAATTTTAGGGTCAAATTCAAACGATCAGAACTCCTTGTACATAATTATTTGGGTGAGCTACTATATATAAACAAAAAGCTTTGAAAGTCCTATTCCCAATGAAATTGGTTTCATCCAGTTTGGCCATCGGAGAAAAAAGTTATGATCGATATACTTCAGCCTATCAAAATAGTCCACCAAAGGACAAATTTGACATTATTTGATTTTTAAGGGTATTTTGGTCATTCCCACTCCAATCCATCCGGGTAAACAATGTATTTAAGTCCATTAAGAGTATTCAATAGCTCATTTTTCTCCAAAGTTTCCTAAGGCTCAAACCCTACCCTACTACTCCAAATTTCATCATTCCATGTCTTTTGATTGAACCGTAGAAATTTCAAATTGATTTGGGATTCGAGTTGATCATGTTAAGGGATTTGAGAAACACCCTTTATTTTCATGAATAAAGTTCCGGAGTCGGAAGTTCATATTCATCTTCCATTTTTAGGTATGTGGGGATTTGAACAAGATTCTCCTTTCGATCTTGTGCCCGGTATTTTTGTTGAATTACATTGACATGAGATTTTACATGTTTTACCATGAATTGGAAATATGGTTTTATATCTTATATTATTGTCCATGAGCTATGGGATTATGTCATCCGATATTTGTATGATGTTGAGATGGAATTATCTCCAAAAAGTATTTGATTATGAGAGTATGATGATTTAATTTGTTAAGCCTTGATTTATACGATCAGTCCATTATTTCCTTATTATGAATTTATAATTGATATTGGAAATTCTATACCCATACTATGGGTTGATGTTTTAAGTACCTTTAAATGAGATTTGGATGGCAAATTGAGAAATGTTGAAATTGAAGTTGCAATGAGTCTTGGTATTTTCCGAATGGTTTTGATGAGTTAAATTATTGAAAATATTATGTATGTAGTCTTGATATCCTTGTCCAAATATCGAGTCGGTTATGGTTGAATGCATTGATACGTTATTGATGTTGAGGAAGATTAAAATATTTTGAGCTAAAATGTGTTGAGTTAGGATCCACAAATTGATATGATTTGATAAATGAGAAAGTGATTTGATTTGGTCCTTATGATAGACCCTTGTGATGTTGTAGTGGATTTCCTAATGCGTTTTGAGCTTGTCGGGGAGTAGTACTTAGCACCGAGAGGGAAATATGGTATTTTCCCAAACCTATGTGCCTCCGTAGGGTTGTTTGATGATGATATTATTGGCCAGAGAGCCTGATTGTGATTATTGCAGTTTTAAGGTCGTACTCCCCAGAAAAGAGTATGACCCTCCCGCCTATGGGGGTTTCAAATGTTGGTATTCTACATTGCTCACGTGGGGTTGTTGATTATAGGAAACTCCCTTATCCATAAGAGTCATGTTTATTAAAATACCGAGTCACTTCGAGTTTTGATGTGGTAAGTTAAGTTGCCTATGAAGATCTATAATGATTTATGACGTTTTTCTCTTACATTTCCTATCTAAGATGTTATGAGTTGTATGATTCAATGTCACTCAATCCAGGTGTGTCATTATGGTTCGTATGTATGTTTTTACGAAATTTATTATATTATTTATATTTTGCATGAGCCCCTACATACTCCGTACGTATCTTGTGCTGACCCATATATTTCTCTTTGGGCTACATTTTTACCATGATATAGGTTCAGGTACTCAGCCACAGCCGCAACAGGGATATCTGAGTGCCGCATCTACGTTTCTTTAGTGGTGAGTTCTCATGGTTTGAGGACCAAGTTGCTAGTTTTGGAGCTGTTGTTTTGTGATCCCTTTGGTCTGTTGAGTCAGTTAAGGGTTTGTCCTAATGGCTTGTTGATTTTGCTGTATAGAGGTTATGTCAGACAAGTGTATTGTTGGGTTGTTTTATGTATAGATATTCCATATATGTACAGTCTAACGTTATACCTTGCCATATGCGAGGTGATATGATATGTACTTATATATATATCCTTAGCATAGCGTGAATGTTGTTGTGTTGGAACCCAAGGGTAGTGTTTTGGCTTAAAGGGTTAGCTTGAGGTTACGCGTAGCCTTAGGCACCGTGTGGCATCTCAGATGATATTTTGGGGCATTACAAACTTGGTATTAGAGCCTAAGGTTGTGAAGAGTCCTAGGGAGTCTGACAAGCCGCGTTACGTAGAGTATTGAGCATCGGTGTATAGCCCGCCACACCTATGATCAAGAGGCTACGGGGCATTCTAGGAAAAGTCATTTCTTTCTTTATACAAGAGTCTATCATGCTTATAACTGTTTTCTTCTGATGTTAATTCACGTGTTCTTATGACAGAAAATGCCTCCACGTCTAGCTTACGAAAACAACAACCAACCTCAACCCGTTGATCTATTTCATGAGACGGTATCCCATGCTGAATTTTAGGTAGCTTTTTGGATGCTAACCCAGGCAGTTACCGCCAATACTCAGGCCAACACTCTACCTCCGCAGGAAAATAATTCGGCAGCAGTATGAATTCATGACTTTATGCGGATGAATCCGCCAGAGTTTCATGGGTCGAGAGCAGGTGAGCACCTGCAGATATATGTTGATGAAATAAAGAAAATTACACAGATTATGCATGTGACCGAGGAAGAAAGTGTGGAGCTGGCTTCTTATCGGTTGAAGGATGTTGCCTATGACTGGGTGTAAATTTGGAATAAGGTAGAGAGAAAGATACCACTCCGGTGACTTGGCAATGTTTTAAGATGCTTTCTTGGATAGATTCCTTCCTCTTGAGTTACGGGAAGCTAAGATAGAGGAGTTTATGAATTTGAGACAAGGCTCTATGTCGGTTAAGGAGTATTGTCTTAAGTTTAAACAACTATTGAAGTACGCTCCCAATATGATGGCTGACTCAAGGACTAGTATGACCAAGTTTTAACTAGGGTGTCGAGTTATGTGGTGAAAGAATGTAGATCTACTATGATCAACAAGGAGATTGATCTTCCTAGGTTAATGATTCATGCCTAACAGATTGAGTCAGACAAGATAAAGGAAAGAGAAAGGGTAAGACTAATTAAGAGAGTCAGATCGGAGCAACATGGGTTTGATCTAACTAGATTCTCTAGAGGGAGTCGCCCTCAGTTTTAGAGACTTCTATTTATACCTGCGCCTTCCTCAGCTAGTGCTCCTATATATTGGGGCAGGCAGGAGCTCGGGAATAGGTTGGTACCTTCCAGGTCTCAGGACAGTGTAAGCAACCGGCCTCATCTTCCTTTGTGTGCTAAGTGTTGTAAATACCATTTTGGGGAGTGTTATATGGGGCAGCAGAGCTATTTTGGTTATGGAAAGTTGGGCCACATACTTAGAGACTACCCGTATGCCAGACAACAGAGTCGTGATGCCTGTTCCCAGAGTCAGGCTACCAGTGCCCCGCCTTCCGTAGCTCGTCTAGTTCCTCCTTAGGGTTCTTCATCTAGTACTGCTATCGGTCAATGCCAGAATTATTTCTATGCTATACCACCTCAGGAGCAGGAGGAATCTCCCGATGTTGTCACTGGTATGCTCCATATTTTTTACTTTGATGTGTATGTGTTGATAGACCTCGGTTCGAGGTTTTCTTATATGAAACCTCTAGTTGCTGTAAATTTTGAAATGGATCCTGAACTAATTTCTGAGCCTATTTTAGTTTTTACTCCAGTAGGAGAGTCTGTCATTGCTAAGTGGGTGTATAAGAAATGTCCCATTACTATCTTTCATCGGGTTATGTATGCTGATTTGATTGAGCTAGATATGGTTGACTTTGATATCATTCTGTGTATGGATTGGCTTCACTCAGGCTATGCGTCTATTGATTGTCGTGCCCGTGTGGTCAAGTTTTAGTTTCCTGACGAACCTATCCTTAAATAGTTCTGGAGTTCTTTGATTCCTAAGGATCATTTCATATCCTATCTCAAAGATAAGAAGTTAATTTCCAAGGGTTGCATCCACCATTTGGTTCGGGTTAAAGACGCTAAGTCTGAAACCCCGACCATTCAGTCAATTAATATTGTGAATGAGTTTCTTGATATCTTTTTGGAAGATCTCCCTGGAGTACCTCCTGATAGAGAGATAGAGCTTGGGATTGACCTTCTTTTCGATAGTCAGTCTATTTTCATTCCTCCGTATCGCATGGCTCCCGTGAAACTTAAAGGGTAGAAGAAACAATTGAAATATCTTTCAGACAAAAGCTTTATCAAACCTAGTGTGTCCTCGTGGGGTGCACCTGTCCTGTTTATGCGTAAGAAAGATAGTTCTTTACGGATGTGTATTGATTAGTGGCAGCTTAATAGGGTTACTATTAAGAATAAATATCCGCTTCCTCGAATTGATGATTTATTTGATCAATTGCAAGGTGCGAGCTACTTTTTAAAGATAGACCTCAGATCCGGTTATCACCAACTTAAGGTTAGGGAATGTGATATCCCCAAGACAGCTTTCCGAACCCGTTACGGTCATTTTGAATTTCTAGTAATGTCTTTCGAGTTAGCTAATGCTCCAGCGGCTATCATAGATCTTATGAACCTTGTATTTCAGCCATATCTTGATTTATTTGTAATAGTGTTCCTTGATGATATTCTTATTTACTCCCGAAGTGAGGGTGATCATGTGGATCATCTTTGAATCGTGTTGGAAACTCTTCGAACTCATCGGTTGTATGCTAAGTTCAGTAAGTGTGAGTTCTGGCTGAACTCTGTAACCTTCTTGGGTCATGTTGTTTTTTCCGAAGGTATTAGAGTTGATCCTCAAAAGCTAGAGGCTATAAAGAGTTGGACTAGACCTATTTCTCCTTCTGATATCAGAAGTTTCTTGGGTCTAGCTGGTTATTAGCGTCGTTTTGTTGAAGGGTTTTCATCTAATGCATCTCCTATGACCCGTTTGACCCAAAAGAATGTGAAGTTCCTGTGGTCTGAAATTTACCAGAAGAGTTTTCAAGAGTTGAAGACTCGACTCACTTTATCCCCTGTGTTGACTTTGCCTGACGGTGTTGATGGTTTTATGGTGTATTACGATGCTTCCAGAGTCAGTTTGGGTTATGTATTGATGCAAAAGAGCAAGGTTATAGCTTATGCTTCAAGGCAGCTAAAGCCTCACGAGAAGAATTATCCTACCCAAGACCTTGAATTAGATGCCATGGTTTTTGCTTTGAAAATCTGGAGACATTATTTATATGGTGTCCATGTCGACGTCTTCATGGACCATAAGGGCTTACAGTATGCATTCACCCAAAAGAAGTTGAATCTTAGGTAGAGATGATGGTTAGAACTATTGAAAGATTATGACATGAGCGTGCTATATCATCCGGTCAAGGCCAATGTAGTATTAGATTTCCTTAGTCGGAGCTGAGGGTAGTATAGGAGTGCAAAGAAGGAGTTGGTAAGAAGGAGTTGGCCCGTGAGGTACATATTTTGGATAGATTGGGGGTTAGGTTGTTTGGTGATGCTGAGGGTAGTATAGGAGTGCAAAGAGGTTCCGAATCTTCTTTAGTTTCAGAAATAAAGGAGAAGCAAGACAGGGATCCTACCTTGGTCGGGTTAAAAGAGTTAGTTAAAGACCAAAAGGTTGAGGTTTTCTCCCAAGGGGGAGATGGCATTTTGAGACTTCGAGAAAGATTATGTGTTCATTATATTGATAACTTGAAGCAGAGGATTATGGTAGAAGCGCATAGTATGCGATACTCCATCCATCCTAGTGCTACCAAGATGTACCATGATTTGCTGGAAATCTATTAGTGGAATGGTATGAAGAGGAACATAGCAAAATTTGTGGCAAAGTGTTCCACATGTCAATAGGTTAAAATAGAGCATCAAAGACCCATGGTTTGATGCAAGAGTTTAGCATTCCTACTTGGAAGTGGGAAGAAGTGAATATGGACTTCATAGTTGGTTTGCCTCCTTCTCGTCGCCATCATGATTTGATTTGGGTTGTCGTAGATCCTCTGACAAAATCAGCTCATTTCTTGCTTGTGCATTCATCGTATACAGCTGAAGATTATGCTAGAATATATATTTGGGAACTCGTCAGACTTCATGGAATCCCTTTGGCTATTATTTCTGACAGAGGTACTTAGTTTACCTCTCAGTTTTGGAAATCTTTCCAGAAGGGTCTCAATACCCAAATTCATTTAAGTTCTACTTTCTATTCGTAAACAGATGGTCAGGCCGAGCGGACCATTCAGAATTTAGAAGATATGTTGAGGGCTTGCCTGCTTGATTTTAAAGGTAGTTGGGATGAGTACTTAGCATTAATCGAGTTTTCTTACAATAACAGTTCTCATGCTACTATTGGAATGACCCCGTTTAAAGCTTTGTATGGTAGAAGGTGTAGATCACCTATTGGTTGGTTTGAAGTTGGTGAGGCTGCCACGACTGGACCGATGCGGTGTTCGAGGCCATGGAGAAGGTTAAGTTAATTCGGAAAAGGTTGAAAACCACCCAAAGTCGTCAAAAATCATAGATGTAAGGAGGAAAGACCTTGAATTTGATGTTGGTGATTTAGTGTACTTGAAAGTTTCACCCATGAAATGGGTGAAGAAATTTGGGAAGAAAGGAAAACTAAGTCCCCGTTACATTGGTCCCTGTAAGATTGTGGATCACATTGGGAAGGTAGCGTATAAGGTTAAATTGCCTGCGTAGTTATCTAACGACCATCCGATTTTCCATGTTTCTATGCTTAAGAAGTCTATTGGTGATTCTGTTGTGATTGATCATTTCGAAAGCTCGGGTATTCAAGATAGTCTTTCATATGAGGAGATTCCGGTTAAGGTTTTTGACTTTCAAGTTCGTAGGCTAAGGAACAAGGAAGTTCCTTTGGTTAAAGTGCTTTGGCAAAATCAATCTGTGGAGAGTGCTACTTGGGAAGCCGAAGAGGATATGCATGCCAAATATCCCCACCTCTTTCCTATGAATCCTGAGCATGTCAAAGGTATCGTTCTCTTTTGATTTAACCATTATTGCTATGTTTATCTTGGCTTGTGTATTTTCTACAATATCCAAAAAAATCTAGAATTGAGTATATGCTTGGGAAAGATGATTTTTCTCTATATACTCATTTTATAGTATTCTTGACCTACCTATCAACATTGGAGGATGAATGTTTCCAAGGGGGAGATGATGTGATGCCCCCAAAAAATTTTCCGTTAAGATCTTGAATGAAAATATGTTGAATTCTGTTCTTTATCATGATTAATAATTATTCTATGTCGAATTTATGGATATGAGACCCGTTATCGCGTAGAGCATCGAATAAGCTTTCTAACGATATGTGGATCATCTAAAACAGACACTCGAGTGATGAGTAATGATCATTCCGATCTAACCGTGAATAGTGGTGAATAGTAAATATACAGGAAAAAAATACTGAGGCTAGGCGAATTTTCGGATCAACTTCAAATAATCGTAACTCCTTGTACATAATGATCTGGGTGAGCTACTATATATCAACAGAAAGCTTTGAAAGTCCTCTTTCCAATGAAATTGGTTTCATCCAATTTGACCATCTAAGCAAAACGTTATGGTCGATCTACTTCAGCCTATCAAAATAATCCACCAAAGGACAGATTTGACATTATTTGATTTTTAAGGGTATTTTGGTCATTCCCACTCTAATCCATCTGGGTAAACCATGAATTTAAGTCCATTAAGAGTATTTAATAGCTCATTTTACTCCAAAATTTCCTAAGGCTCAAACCCCAACCCTACTACTGAAAATTTCATCCTTCTATGACTCTTGATTGAACCATAGAAATTTCAAATTGATTTGGGATTCGAGTTGATCATGTTAAGGGCTTCGAGAAGCACCCTTTATTTTCGTGAATAAAGTTCTAGAGTCGGAAGTTTATATTCATCTTCCATTTTTAGGTATGTGGGGCTTTGAACAAGATTATCCTTTCGATCTTGTGCCCGGTATTTTTGTTGAATTACATTACATGAGATTTTACATGTTTTACCATGAATTGGAAATATGGTTTTATATCTTATATTATTGTCCATGAGCTATGGGATTATGTCATCCAATATGTGTATGATGTTGAGATGGAATTATGTCCAAATAGTATTTGATTATGAGAGTATGATAATTTAATTTGTTAAGCCTTGATTTATACTATCATTCCACTATTTTCTTATTATGAATTTATAATTGATATTGGAAATTCTATATTACTACTATGGGTTGATGTCTCAAGTACCTTTAAATGAGATTTGGATGGCAAATTGAGAAATGTTGATATTGAAGTTGCAATGAGTCTTGGTATTTTCCAGATGATTTTGATGAGTTAAATTGTTGAAAATATTATGTATGGAGTCTTGATATCCTTATCCAAATATCGAGTCGGTTATGGTTCAATGCATTGATACCTTGTTGATGTTGAGAAAGATTAAAATGTTTTGAACTAAAATATGTTGAGTTAGGAATTCACAAATTGACATGATTTGATAAATGAGAAAGAGATTTGATTTGGTCTTTATGATAGACCCTTGTGATGTTGTGGTGGATTTCCTAACACGTTCTGAGATTGTTGGGTAGTAGTACTTAGCACCGAGAGCGAAATTTGGTATTTCCCCAAACCTATGTGCCACCGTAGGGTTGTTTTTTGATTATATTATTGACCAGAGAGCCCAATTGTGATTATTGCAATTTTAAGGTCGTACTCCCTAGCAAAGAGTATGATGCTCCTGCCAACGGGGGTTACAAACGCTGGTATTCCACATAGCTCACATCGGGTTGTCGGTTATAGGAAACTCCCCTGTCCATAAGAGTCATGTTTATTGAAATACCGAGTTACTCCGAGTTTTGATGTAGTAAGTCAAGTTGCCTATGATGATCTATAATGATTTATGAGTTTTTTCTCCTACATTTACTATTTAAGATGTTATGATTTGCATGATTCAAAGTTACTCAAGCTAGGTGTGTTATTATGCTCCGTATGTGCGTTTTTACGAAATTTATGATATTATTTATATTTTGCATGCGCCCCCACATACTCAGTACGTATCTTGTGCTGGCCCACATATTTCTCTATGGTATACATTCTTACCATGATGTAGGTTCAGGTACTCAGCCACAGCCGCGATAGTGATATCCGAGTGCCCCATCTACGTTTCTTCAGTGGTGAGTCCTCATGGTTCGAGGACCAAATTGCTAGTTTTGGTGCTGTTGTTTTGTGATCCGTTTGGTCTGTTGAGTTAGTTGGGGGTTTATCCCAATGGCTTATTAATTTTGCTGTATATAGGGTATGTCAGACTAGTGTATTATTGGGTTGGTTTATGTATTGACATTCCATATATGTATAGTCTAACGATATTCTGTACCATGTGCGAGGTGATATGATATGTACTTATATATATATCCTTAGCGTAGCGTGTATGTTGTTGTGTTGGAACCCAAGGGTAGTGTTTTGGCTTAAAGGATTAGCTTGAGGCTACGTATAGCCTTGGGCACCGTGTGGCATCTCGGGATGATATTTCGGGGCGTTATAGGTTGGCATGCCAAGCCTAAGTTGTAGATCTAGCCTATATTGGGCCGTGACCTTTTAAAACAACAATTATTTCTAAACGGCCTGAAATAAAGATTTCTTCATCAAATTATTTATTTAGTATAGTTTTTAGCATAACAATGATTTGGGTCATTACACAAGCAGGGAATGTTTTGATTGTTATGACTTGGGTCATTTCACAAGGGATTTTCTTTAGTGCAGGCAGAGTTATTCATAGTAATATTCTCAAATACAGACTTATCATGCACCAACACCACTAGCTAGAGCAGGTACATAGAGTGGTAGAGGTGGTTCATAGGATACTAGGGGTGAATCCTAGATAGATAGAGGTGGTGGCTATGCAGTATCTCATTTTAAGGTCAAACATGGATAATGTTATGCATTTTTGGGTCGATCCATGGTAGAATCCTCTGATACAGTTATTACAAGTATCATCCTATTTTTTCTTTACCCTAATTAAGTATTATTTTATTATATATCTACTTTCTCATGAGTATCTTATACTTTTCTATAGGTATTGAAATGATGTGTACGTATTTGTTTCTGTATCTCTATATGTAATTCTTTAGTGGCTGATTAGGTGTACCAATCCTATACTATGACTCTTTGGGGTTTATAATACTTGGCGGGAATTGATTAATCTAGGTATAAATTTTTTTAATTCAATTTTTGGTATGCATTGTCTTTGTCTATATCATGTTTTTTTTTAATTTCTATGCAAAGATAATTACCCTGGTTATGTTGAGTATGTTGATGTTAGAGTGGACGGGTACCTAGGGTTTGAATCATAAAAGGGCCAATTTATGGATTGAAAAGGCAACTATTTACCCACAAAAACCCTTTACCAAATACACAATAAAGTAAATTTTTATATATTTCTATTTAGAAAACTTTAAAGGTTTAGGTATTTGTTACACAAGATATAAAGTTACTAATATACTTATAATACTTGTGAGTATTTAAGAAATTATTTATTTTTAGATAGTCTCAATTGTATAAGAGAATTTGTAACCCTACTATTCAAAATCTTTATATAAGTGTCATGATTGGAAAAATTATCTTTTCAAATTTATTTATAATTTTTAACCCTGCTTGTAAGTATGTCTCTTGGTAGAAACATTTTTATTGGCTGATAAAAAACTTATTTGTAATTTGTATAGACTAATTATGGATTCTTTTGAGAAGATGCAAATTCTTCCAGTATGGAAAATCTTTTTATATTTAGGTTGAAATTGGGGCCTCAACGGTTTTATTTTTACTATTTCAAGACATACACATGCTAGTAAAGATGATCTCACATACCAGTATAGATGATCTTAATGAACTATCAAACACATAATCATAAATAAATATTTGCACTAATAGACCCAATGTTCTCATTTTATGATCTTTCTTGATTCATATGCAATTATATGTTAGTATATAACATATCAATTTCAAATAAAAGAGTGTCAGCTAATCATGTTATTAGCTATGCATACATTTCTAAATGAAAAAAATCTTGGCATTGCTACACATATTGTATAACTCTTTATGTATTTAACTCAAAGTGAAGCTCATAGATAAAATTGCTTATGATCAGCCAAGAAACTGAACAGGAATAGGTAGGAAACAAACTACATTAAACAAGGAACAAGCTCTATCATTTTACTATCTGAAGAAGGATAAAGAAGTTAGTTACAATGAGTATCCAGCTAGCTATTTATAGGATTATTATATCTCATTCTAGTAGCATCTAAATGTCTCTAATAAACTAACTAACTCACTTACGAATCATTTAATTCATTGCAACTAGTTACATTGCAATGTAACAATAACAGAATCAATGAAATAGTTATAGAAATAGTAAAAATAACTAACTCTAACCACTAATATATTACAATACTTCAACACTCCCTCTTAAGTTGAAAGGTACATAATATTTAGCACCCCAAGTTTGTCCAACAAATGATAATGTTTATCTTGACTTAAGCCCTGGGTAAGTATGGTAGGCACCTGGTGTTGAGTTGGAATATATACAACTTTCACAAAACCTACCTTGATTTTAGCCCTTATGAAATGACAATTAATTTCTATATGCTCTGTCCTTTCATGAAAGATAGGAATAACTGCTAATTGAATAGTAGACTTGTTGTTACATAGAATGCTAATAGGCTTGATGATAGTGACATTCAACTCAGTAAAAAGACTTTCAAACCAGGTAACCTCTACCAGTGCTGAAGCCATACTTCTGTACTCTGCCTTAGCTAAAATCCTAAATATTGTATGTTATTTGTTGGGTTTGTAGGATACTAAGGATCGTCCAAAGTGTATTATATACCCTATAATTGATCTACTTCTATTTGAGGATGTATTCCAGTTTGAATCATACTAGTAAGTCAACTCTATAGTAGTCTAACTTTTTAACTATTTTTTTCACTTATAGTACCTTTTAAGTACCTAATCACCCGTTAGTAGATTCCAAATGAGACTTATTTGGTTGCTGCATAAATTGACTTAAGGTCTGTATGACATAGCTGATGTCAGTCTTTCTACTAGTAGCATACATGAGTTTACCAACAAGCCTTTGATAAGATGTAGCATCATGTAGAGTAATGTCTCCATTTTTACCAATGTCTTTGTCAAATTTTACTGAGATCAACTTAGCATTTGATTCTAGTGGTGTAAGATCTAGCTTTGCACCAATAAGTCTTGCCTTAAATTTAAGCTCTAAGATGTACTTTCTTTGATTCAATATAACCCCTTTATCTAATCTTAATACTTCAATCCCAAGAAAATATTAAAACTCTCCTAAATCCTTGAGCTTGAACTATTGATGCACTATTTTCTTGACTTCATATATTATGTCTACACTATCTTGAGTGATGAGTCAATCATCCTCGTACACCATCACTAGCACCAACCATTTCTTCCTTTCTTTTCGAGGTGAACGAGAGTAATCATAAGTGCTTTGACTAAACCCCGCACTAATTAATGCTGAAGTAAGCTTGATGTTTCACTATCTTAAAGCTTATTTAAGTCCATCTAATGACTTGATCAGCCTACACACCTTGTGTAGTTTTTCCTTCTTAAAGCCATCTTTCATTTCCATATAGACATCTTCATCCAAGTCTCCTTGCAAAAAAGCATTATATACATCCATTTGATATATGCACTAGCCTCCTAAAACTCCTAGAGCTATGACATATCTCAATATAGCAATCTTGGAAATAGGGAAGAAGGTGTCATGGTAGTCTAAATCTTCTTGATAACTGTATCCTTTGGCAACCAACCTTTTCTTTAACATTAAAATATCACCATTGGCTTTATACTTAATCTTGTACACCTCTTTTGATCCAATGACATTTTTCATTGAGATAGATCAACAATGTCCCAAGTTTAAACTTTTTCAGGTTACTTGATCTCCAACTTCATAGCCTTAATCCATCTTTCATCTTTAGCAGGCTGACTAAAACACTAAGGTCCCACCATTGGATAAAGGTGAGATAAATAACACTGATAGAAAAAAGTTACCTTCTAATAAGATAGATAATTAGCTAGTTGATATCTTGACCCTTTTACTTTTCCCGGTGTTACAAAATCCTTCATCTAGGTGGGTTGTTTAAATATCTTAGGTGTTCTTCTTTGGAGATCACATATTCAACAATGTCGTACCATTTGGTTAATCATGAGCTATATTTTTTGAATCATTAATTAAGGTGTGTATCATTTCTGCATTAAACACTTTAGGATCCACAACTGGTGAATTAGAATTAGAGGGGTTATCATCTACATAAGCATCTGCATTTATGTGATCAGCTACATCTGTTTGTTACTTCAAAATATCTGCAATGGACTCATCAATAGTTTTATCTGCAAAAGAAAACTCATGTTCTGGGAAAACAATATCCCTGGTCATAAATAACTTGTTAGTGGTCAGGTCCATTAGTAAGTATCCTTTCTGAGTAGTGGAATAACCCATTAGAACTGTAGGTTTATCCCTTTCTAAAAACTTATCACCCCTTGGAAGCACTGAAGCATAACACAAAAATCCAAGAACTCTCAGTTTTGACAAATATGGAGGTTTAGAAAACAACATTTCATAAGGACTTTTACCCTACATAGTTGAAGAATTCAATCTATTCATGAGATAAATTATATCTTTCACATTTAAACCCTAAAACTTGATAGGCATTGTGACTGAAACTTGATGGCTATAGCTATGTTCAAAATCTATTTTGTGTTTCTATAATATTACACCTTCTATTGAAGTGTATGAGGACAACTAGTTTGATGTATAATACCTAAAGATCTAAAAAAATCACTACAATGAGAGTTAAAGAACTCTGTCCCATTATCAAATCTTATCGTCTAACTATAAGCACCAAACTGAGTCTGAATCATACACAAAAAACGTTTTAAGATCCACAATAGTTTCAGATTTCAATTGTAATAGATTAAGCCAAGTATATCTATTATGATCATCAAAAATTGTTAAGAAGTAGTATTTCTTATCAAAAGTTGGTGTTTTGTTGGGTCCCCAAAGATCCATTGTACAATATAAACATACTTATCATATCTTGTATTACGTATAGGAAAAACTAATCTAGTTTGCTTGTCTAAGGGACAAAAATGGAAACTACTTATACCGTATACATCCCTACTATTCTTCAATATATTCAACAACTTTAGTGCTTGAGATGAGGGGTGACCCAGCCTTCTATGCAAAAGATTGTAGTCCTGCATATCTACTTCTACCACCAACTTATTATGAGATTTCATCCTTATGTTCTAGGAACTTTAGAGATCCCTTTAAAAATGTACAAACTACCAGTTTCATTACCAATCCCCTTTACCTTACCACTTTTAAAGTCCTAAAACACATAGAAATTAGGGTTGAAGAAAACAAAACATGAAAGTTGTCTCGTAATCTTTGACATTGACAATAGATTAAGAATAAAATTAGGTACAAACAGTACATCCCTTACAATTCCATCTTTAAAAATTGGGCTTCTCAGTATGTGATATATCAACCTTAGCACCAGTAGGAAGATTTACCTTATCCTTGTTTGAGTATCCTACTTTATAGAGTTTTGATAACATTTCTTTATTTGCTGCAACATGATGTGCTGCACCAAATCTACTATCCATTCCAGAGACATGTGATGAAATAGCTACCAATAACATTACCTGACATATTTACTTGCTTTACTTCTTGTGTATCCTTGTTTAATATTTCCATAATTTTCTTATACTCTCCATCTATGAAAGTTTGTCCCTTGGGTAAAATAATACTATTAATCTCCTTATTTTCTTTATGGCTGGTTAAAGCAACTTCCCCTACATCTCCATAGAAAATATTACCAACAAAGTTGTTTGCTGAATGTTGAGCATTTATGTGGCCTTCGTACTAATATCCTTGACTCCCATATCCACCAGACCTTTTATAAGCATGAGTGTTGTTTTCTCTAAAACCAGAATACTAGTGTGATCCTCTTGAGTTACCATTGGAACCTCCCCTTCTTTTCAGCTTCCAATTATTAGGATAGCCTATCAATTTCGCAAGTCTATTTAATATGCCCAGTGATGTGACAATAGCCATACTTCTCCCCTTTGTGATTTTGAGATCCATAACTATTTTTTGAGCTTCTACTCACATGCACTATAATTGGATATGTCTTTTCAGTTGTGGTAGTTACACATGCTAAATACTAGATTTCATATTTTATAATCATAGTATAGTCCTGATCAAGTGTCGGTGCAACTTCTTTCAAAAGAATTTATCTTTTAGCCTGATCATAGGAATCATTTAAGCCACTTAAAAACTATATTAACCTCAATTTTGATAAGTTATATACATAGTCTTTGTACATTTGATACGAACATGATGGTGCAGGAACAACTACATCATATTCGCTCCTTAAGCTCTTTAATTTAGTGAAATAAGTTGCTATTGAGTTAGTTCCCTAGGACAATGTGGAAATTTCCCTATGTAACTGATAAAACCTCATGTGATTTATCTTGTTAAACCTTTCTCACATATCTTCCCAAACTTCAAATCTACTTGTTGCATATTAAAATTATCCTTCAGGTCATTTCTGACGATTCTGCTTATTTTCACCATTAGAGCTTCTCCATAGCTGCCCCTAAGTAATTTACAACTTGTTGGTACTAATAATTTAGTTACCAAGAAGTTTGTTTGGTTTTTAGAACAATTTCTCTATTTAAAAGTTTTGCTAGTTCCAAATGGCTACCGAGAAAAAACCTCAGTAAAATGCTATTGGATTCAAATTCTGAACCCGCCAGCAGCTCCTAAATATTATTAGGTTGGGTATACCTTTCATTCGGGTGCCGCTGCACCCGAGCTTATTTTGTCCTTTTGGTCTAAAAGTGGAAAAATTTGAATTTGGATGTGGGACCACATTTAGCTGAAATAACCTCTGATGGAGTATTTGACTTTGCCAATGCACCTAAAATATCGAAATTAGTGTAATTACATATGTAGTTTGTCATATTAGATTTTGGATGCATCTCGAGCCATTAGGTATAACATGGAATTTATTGTAAGTTTCTTCTGTCATATGGTATAACAGAGAGTACCACGATCCTAGAGAGTCTATCACAATCATGATATTGCAATTACAGCCCATGTGATTGCGATCGCTTGAACTGAGGTCCTGGGAAGGGGTATTTAAATGCCCTTTTCGGTTGAGAATTGGCCATTTCTCCATTGCTTTGACTCCCATAAACCTTAATAGAGTGTGTAGTTGCTAAATTGAGTCTTGGTTGTTGATTAGGAGTTTGAATAACATGCATATTCATGATTAACAATAAATCTAAGGTATGAATCCTTTATTTGTAGTGTCAAATTCTTCATCATTTGACTCAAAACCCCAAATGTTTGAGGATTAATTTTATTCCAAATATGCTTGATTTACACCAATTTCTTAAGGTACATGACTATTTAATGGTATTTTAACAATGGTGTAGCACCCTAATTTTTTGGAACTGGAATGCCATACGGTGCTCATGATCCCTATGGACCATAAGCTAACCCTTTTCTGATATTTGTACCTGAGCACTGCATAATATACTGAAATAAATGCGGAAAACTAGAGGGAACTTTCCATAAGGTTCAAATATATAAAAATACTCAATACTGAAAAATGAATACTAATACATCTGTCTGAAAAGACTCTAAACTTGTTTGAACTGTGGAGTTGAGGGGACATATCCCCAACTAACTTCGTCTACTGAAAATAAACTGAGTCTAATGCCATAATAAAATAAGGATCATCCTCGAATGAAGAGGACTCAATGCTATGTCTAATGCTGCTGACTGAGTCTGGACTGCTAAGGGTGCTCTGGATCTCGTGCTTCGGAACCTATGGTCTAAGACACCATAACATAAGAGAAATGTATGTGTTCGTATTTTGAATGTACTGGTATGCTAGATGAGGTAAGTCTAAATGAAAGGGCTTATGTATGAACATAGCTTAACTAAATAAAATGAGAGTACTGAATAAGGACCTATGCATGAATGCATAAACCAAAACTGGAATTGCAGTAACACTAAATAAGAACTCTAAATACTAGTTTCTGAATGCTGACTTACTGATGACTGAGTCTACTAGTACTGATGTCTGAGTTTACTAATACTGAGAGATAGAATAACTAAGTCTATTGAGATTGATGTCTAATCTTGCTGATACTGATACTGATTTATTACACTTAAGAACAAGCCTATACAATAGGTGACCTCTGAGTTTACTGGTAATGATGCCTGATACTTGATAAACTAAATTTGAGATCACGCCTATATAATGGGTGATGTTTGAGTCTACTGATAATGAATAAAATTGTCTGAATCTGAGATCAAGCCGATATAATGGGTGATCTCTAAGAGGTAGTCAATCCTAGTATAACAAGTTACTCCTCAGCTGAATTTTATTACTGAGATTGAATCTGAAATTGAGACTGTGGGAGGTAGTCAACTAACTGACATGCCCCTTCTAGCTTCTTTGTGGTCCAACCTGTAACCCCAGTTGGAAGGGTGTTAGTACTGTGACATGGGTAGATACACTTCTCTCTGAACCTAGGATGACATGCCTAAGATAACAGGTGACACCTGGTTGAAGCCAAGCATAATATAATGGGTGACTTCGGGGAGGTAGTCAACCCTAATATGACGGGTGACTTCTCATCCTACGCTGGCTACACAGTTTTGGTGTACAGGGATTATTATTACAACTTTGCCTAAAATAATAGTGAAGCCATCATCCCTGCCCTCGCTCGGTGCTAAATCCTACTCCCAACTGAATAAACACTGAACTGATTTCTAGACTGTTCTAGACTGAGCTGAATCTATTACTGGTCATCTTGCTTGACTGAGCTGATTGAATTTACTTGGTTTTATTATCTGATGGAATGCTACTAAATTCTTGTTAGCTTATTGAGTTTCACTGAAGTCTGAACTAAATACTGGATACTACTGAATACTATTAAATCGGAACTGAATACTGAGCTAGATTAGACTAATATGGAGACTGAATTGAACTAGTACTGAGATTACTTAATTTTCTTAAGTTCTATACTGGTTGAATTCAATTGATCATAGAACAATTGAAATTATCTTGAGACTGACTCGACTCTAGACAAGTAACTAAATTTTTGGGTATAAATACTCCCAGGACACGATAGCATAAATAAATAAGACAGGACCACACTTGAGTATCATGACAATGGACTTTCATTCAAAATACAATCAATACGATATCTTATCAATCACTTGAATGTCATAAACATGTAAATGTATAGGGAATGAACACTAATACCTCATAGTTGTTCAATAAGAAATATACATGGATAAGAATGCATGCAAATTATCATAATACATTCACTAAGGAATTTCAACAAACGCTTGGCATGCACTAGTTATCACATAATTGGGGATTTCATGCTTAACATACTAAAAAGGACACTATTCTCTTTACTTAAGCATTCTATCAAACATATGGGGAGCATGCTTTGGTTATACCACAGATTCTATACTTAATTATCATGAATACATCAATATCATGCAACTTGAAGAGGGTTTATCATGAACATCATACAATCCATCACATACTAGAATCAACTCTTGAAATTGGTAGTCTAAATCATGAATTAAAACTCAATAATAACATGAACTTCAGTTTTAATTCACATGAATCATGAAAACTCATAATACAAGATCTTTGAATTTAGAAAAGGATTATTGAACTTCTTGGGCGGAACGAACCCAAGAATCAACATCTGCATATTTTTTTACATGATTCTCGGAAGATTTATCAAGGAATCTTGATGACTTGGGTTTTGAGATATGAACCCTAGTGGTTGTTCTTGAAGAAAATTGAGAGAAAACTAGTATATTTGGGTGAAATAATGAGAAATCTTGTGTTAAACAGTATATATAGGGGTAGAAAAATGACCGTATTGCCCTTGGAATTAAAATCCAAAACTAAAAAAAAATTCCAATTTTACATGCTAGCATGACGCACCATAATCGTGCCAGCTTACTGGAAATTGGACAATGGGAAACTAAGCCTTGGTGCGACGCAGTGGAAATAGTTTTGCCACCTTAGTTTTAAACTGAAAAGCCACCTCAATGCAGTGGAATCATGTAGGCCTACTGGATTTTAACAATCGCCATTTTGGCTTGCTCCACGATGCACTAAAGTATCAGGTGGTACACTGTCTCACTAAAATGACTCTAACACTTCGCCTGAGTATTAAATTTGGAAGAATTTGGTATCGATGGAAAGCTTATTCAATTCCCTACGGGATAAAAAGTCAAAATCTTTGATATTCTAGGGACGAATTTAAACTAGGAGAAGGGTGGGGTATTATAAATTAGTTGGTCTCAGATACTCAGTCCTCAAAAGTGAGACCCACTCAAGGGTTTTTGGTGTCATTTTGGACCCAAAAAACAACGATTTAATATGGGTATTGTTTTTATCGTAATAATACGTTGATTGTGTCTTTGATGGCTTGGCTCCTTGAAGAGGCTTTGAGGAAAAGAAAAGCAAACATTATCAGTTTGTGAGCTATATTTGTATTTGAGGTAGGTTAGGCTTACTTCTTGTTAGGTTGATATTGATAATAGTATGACTTTGCTATCTTGATAAGATTGGGTGGGGTTTTCGGTGTTGAAATAGTCGGTGGTGATGTTTGGGATTAGTTGAAGCACTTAGGCTATTGAACTCATAAAGTGTAAACTTGACTTATAGTAAAGAAACTTGGTTAGTTGGACTTGTTATCTCATGAATGACATAAGAATGCTTTAGTTGCTCTAGTTAGGTATGAGTGAGTTTGTCACTCATATTAAATAGTAAGTTGACCTTAGTTGTGCGTAATTTTTGACATTATCCTAGTATCTTAGGATAAATAAAGAGTAATACTTCAGGAAGAATTGTGTCAAAGAACAAGTATGGGTTGCTAAACCTCTAATACATGACTTAGTTGGCTTAGGTTATTTCCAGGTAGAAGTTAGACTTAAAAAGGAGTTTGGGTTATTAGAAGCGGAACATTGCCTATCTTAATTCTAGACTTGTAGTTTCATTAGTGAACTAGATACTTGTTAAACACATATAATATGCCTTTGATAATATGATGGATAAAACTGGTAAATGGTTTATTCAATATGTTGGTGTTAGAACATATATGCATGATGGGTTGCTAGATTATTGATAATGCTTGGATAGTAATGAAATGGCTTAAAGATTGAGCCCATGACTATGCTATCAGTCAAACAATTGACTAAATTACCATGTGAGTCTTGGATTATGTTATTAATCCTATTATGTTCAATCGTAGTGACTAAACTAAAGTTATGCTAAAAATCCTCTTTTGCTAATATTAGAAATCATGCTAATAAAGAGGGGATCTCAAAGATACAACTATTTCTTTGTATTTGAAATACCAATAAATATGTTACGACCGGTAATGTATTGAGTGTTTATACCATATGAATATACTTTTTTATGCACCTATTGATATATTGTGTTTATAATGAATGATGAGGTCCGATGGTAGTCCTTCCTTACTTCTCTTACACTCTATGCCTCATCGAAATTGCATTTACTATTTAGTGGATTGCTTATCTACATATTAATGTTTCGATGATACCCGATAAGTCTTGAGGGTATGTTAATGTTATGATGATTCTCGGTAAGTTCAAAGGATAGTGATGTTATGATGATTCTCTATAATTCTGGAGGGTATATTGATGATATAATGATGCCCGATAAATTAGGAGGATATATTAATTATATAATGATGCCCGGTATGTTCAGATGATATATTAATGATATAACGATGTTCGGTAAGTCCGGAGGATTTATTGATGATATGATGATACCTGGTAAGTCCGGAGGATATAATAATGTTATGTATGTTAAGCATGTATATATATGTTTATTTGTGATTATGACTTTATGTGATTACATATGCATGTGCTATGGAGCTATGATGTAATTTTTGGGATGTCAGTTATAATTCTTCAATACTAATCACTTGTTAAGCAGTGTAGTTCTTGATAGGTTAAAAATTTGAGTTGAATTAGTATATGACAAATAAGGTATTATGATAAGTTGGTAAGCGGGATATTGTATGGCCTTTGATGATTAACCTTGTGAGTACATATAGCATTAAATTAATATATTAACTAAGTGATATTGCCTATTGGAATGAGTTATGTGGTAACTAGTTGTCTACTAAGTGACTATTTTTCTTGATGCCTAAAAATCTAGAGTACTAGTTGATGAATCTCGTTAACTTAAAAAGTGGTAATTAGTAACTATGGTTGTTATGTAGTTAATGATGATAATAAGTTAGCATTAGTCATGATTCATGATATTGGTCACTAAGTTATGATGTGGATTAGATACTAATTAAGGATTTGTTTATTAATGATGCTAGATAATAAAAGTTGTTAACGATTAGATAGATAAGTTTTTAAATGATAATTAGTGGTCGTTTTCTAGATGGTGACTAGTGCGATTATATGACAAGAATTGTGCTTTGGCTAAATTGCGTCTATGGTCTAGTAGTGCACCTCAACTAGATATTGGATGGTGGTTGTTTCTTGAATAATAGTTAGTTTCTATCCAGTGAATAAGGATTATGTGAAGAATCAGTTAGGCTATTACTTAGAGGTCATTGATGACTAGAGAATTAGTGGTTAATTAATAATAATTGGTTAGCTAATAATGAGTAAGTAAAGTATATTGATGAGATAAACATCTTTTTTTTGATCTAATTATGGGTATTAGTACCTCGGTATATGTTAACTAATTGCGGTAATGGTTGATTATTATACTTTTTGGCAAATAACCATTGATGAGGAATGTGAAAAACCATGGAAAGGAGAAGTTGGTTATATATCCATTTGCATTAGCAAATAATCATTGATGAGAAATGTAAAAAACCATAGAAAGGAGAAGTTGGTTATATATCTATTTGCATTACTTTATTTAATCTGTTGATGCACTATAAAAAATCCATTACTTTATTTGATGTTCCTCCATGAATGGCTTTTTTATCCCTCTTGCTGTAGGTGTTAATCTATCATAGAACTTCTCTCTTGCTCCATCTTTCTGCCATCTAATCTCTTTTCTAACCTAAAGATCCTTACGTTTGATTATGTTAACATCCTCAGGTTCACTCTCTACCTTAGTTTCCTCTATTTGATCTCCCAGATCAATAGCCTTAGTTTCACCTTCAAAAGGCTTGGGTTGATTTGTAGCAACCGTTGCCTCATCCGGACTCAAGATGGTACTGTTTGTATTATTGTCGCTCTCCTCTTCAGATTGAGAGAGATGAAAAGTTTCCCTTTCACATTGCCTGGTGTTGTAACTGGGTGCTGGTTCGCCTCTACCCCTTTGAGATCTTCCTCGTCTGTTTAGTGGAAGTTTAAGAGCCATAATGCCTGGAGAAGAAGTAAGAAATAAGTTCAAAGCACAAAACAGGACAAAATAGTGAAAATTTTGGGTTGACGGCTACACTGGTTGTCCGCCAGGTAATTGGTGGTCCATCAGGTGGTCCGTCAGGTCTTATGCAGAAGGCCTTGAATTTTAGGGTCTTACAATGGTCCGTTTGGTGGTCCATTGAGACAGAAACGGTCCACCACTTGGGCTGTCACATCTTATCCAGTGGGTGTCAATCTGGAGTCGTTGCGACGATTAATTTGGTGGTCCATCGCAAAAGTAGAGGTCCACCACTTTGACCATCGCACCCCTTCTTCAGCTCTAGTTTTCGATTCGACATTTTTTTCATTTATTTTGCATACACCCCAACTTTTTAAGAAATAATTGACAACTAATTCACGTTTATGCACACAATATCTTAATTTTACACGTACGAGATACTCAGACTTCACTCAACAGTGCTTATACCCAACAAATTAAAAGAAAAAAACAAGATAGAATTTTAACAACAAATCAGCCATTCAGGTCACTGCATTTCAACAAAATAAGAATAGGGTCACACTCATACGTTGAGTTTGTAGTGAACCAAATTTCAACTTTTAGAGAGCAAGACTAACTTAGAATTCTTTAATTTTGATTGCAACTTGTTTGTGGTGAAGAGAAAAAATAGAGAGGGTTTCTTTAAATAGAGGGAAAAGAAAGGAGTTAAGGAGTCCTAAATGGAGTAACTGCATTCATATACATTGAATACAAGGGGAGTTAAGCAGTTGAAAAGTTGGCAGAGGTTACAAATGTTGTAACTGCTTTATTTTGCCTCTTTAAAATCTTTTGGATGAAGTACGGGTCCTTTAAATAGGCTTCTAAATCAACCCAACCCAACCCAGCATTAGGGTAAATTCAACGGCTTCAGTGACGGTCCGTCGGACATACGATGGACCACCAATTGGGCCGTCACTTCTTACCAAAACATGGTTACTTTGGCTTAACAACGACGGTCAATTTGGCGGTCTACCGATTTGGTGATGGCCTACCACTTTGCCCATCGTCCCTCACCAGAACTTAGGCCACCAGCTTGAGTTTTGACGGTTGATTTAGTGGTCCACCAAATTTTTGATGGTTCACCATTTTGACTGTCAACTTTACCCAGTGAATGAACTTTTTAGCCTTTTTAGGATAGTAGAAATGGTGGTCCATCAGATGACTGGTGGTTCACCAAATCAACCATCACTTTTGGTCCAGTAGCTCTGATTTTCACCATTTTTTCAAACTCCATCACTCTTTATTTTTGTTTCACTTTTGATCCTGCACACTTCAAAAACATATAAAAAATGTACAAAAACAACAAAAATAATTTAACTAATGCCTTACAATAACACACCGTAGGTTGCCTCTCACTAGCACCCTGATTTATAGTTGTAGCACGACTTAGATATCTCTATTACTCAGACTTCATCGATATAGATAGTATCAATACTCCTTATCGAGTCCATCGGACCGATATACAGTTTCACACGTTTCCCATTTACCTTGAATACACTTCCATCTTCATTTTCAAGTTCCACTACTCCAGATGAGTAGACTTGACTCACTTTAAATGGGCCACACCATTTGTATTTGAGCTTACCTGGAAAAAGTTTGAGTTTGGAGTCGAATAGAAGCACCAAGTCACCTCTCTGGAAATCCTTCTTTTCAATCCTGCGGTCATGGTACTTATTCATTCTTTCCTTGTATAAATCATCCTAGTCATAAGCTCCAAGACGAAACTCATCCATCTCATTCAATTGACCCAGTCTCATATTCGTTGCCTCATTCCAATCCAAGTTAAGCCGCTTCAGTGCCCACAATGCTTTATTCTCTAGCTCCATCGACAAATAACACGCCTTGCAATAAACCAATTGGTATGGTGACATTCCAATAGGTGTCTTGAAAGCTGTTCGATACGCCCATAAGGCATTGTCTAACTTCCTAGACCAATCCTCCCTCCTAGCATGTATAGTCTTGGCAAGGATAGTTTTGATTTCCTGATTAGAGATTTCTACTTGCCCACTGGTTTTGCGGGTTGTAAGGTATAGCCAATTTTTGCTGCTTAACTCCTTATTTTTCAAAGGCCGCTCTGAACATCTTGTTGCAAAAGTGTAATCCTCTATCGCTAATGATGATATGTGGTACCCCAAAGCAAGAGAAGATGTTTTTCCTCAAGAATGCAACAACTCTTTTTCCTTCAATATCTGCCAGAGTCACTGCCTCAACTCATTTTGACACATAGTAAATGACTAATAATATGTACTTCATCCGAAATGATCTCACAAAGGGCCCCATGAAATCAATGTCCTAGACATCAAATAATTCTACCTCCAGCATCTTAGACATTGGCATCTCATGATTCTTTGAGATGGACCCTTGCCATTGACATTGGTCACACCTTTTCACGAACTCGTAGGCATCTCTAAATAAGGAGGGCCAATAGTAGCCACTCTAAAGCACTTTCCTTGCAGTCCGATCACCTGTATGGTGACCTCTAACTGGGGATGCATGACTCACTTCCAGTATGCTCAACATATCTACTTCAAACTTTTCAAGAAGTAGCACCCATCTAATCAACCTTGGCTTCACATCCTTTTTCGCCATCAAATATCTCAAGGCTTCGTGGTCAGTGTGGACCACCTCCTCGGTTCCTAGATAATATGTCTTGAAATTTTCAAAGGCATAGGTAAATGCAAAAAGTTCATGTTCTATGATAGTGTAGTTCTTTTGAGCTCCATTCAGCACTTTGCGGTCATAATAGATTGAATGAAATAATTTGTCTTTCTTTTGACCCAGCACAGCTCCAAGGGAAACACTGCTTACATCACACATAACCTCAAATAGTTTTGACCAATTCGGTGCAACAATAATAGTAGCATCAACCAGCTTCCCTTTAAGGCATTCAAATTCCTTCAACCAATCATCATCAAAAGAGAATTTTTCTTTCTTCTCCAAAAGTTTGCAAAGGGGGTTTGCAATCTTTGAGAAGTCCTTTATAAACCTCCTATAGAAGCCAGTATTCAATAAAATAGGTGAAAGCTTCTCTATAACATCAACTTTAGCTCAATCAACTTCAATCTTCTTTGCTGAAATTTTGTGTCCAAGAACAATGCCCTCCTTCACCATGAAGTGGCTTTTCTCCTAATTAAGCACAAGATTGAACTCCTCACCCCGTTGTAAGCCCTACTCAAATTTACCAAGTAGAGCACAAAAGAATCACCGACAATTGACAAATCATCCATAAATACCTCTAAGGTGTCTTCGACCATATCAGAGAATATTGACATCATGCATCGCTGAAAAGTGATAGGGTCATTACACAATCCGAAAGGCATCCACTTGAAAGAAAATGTGTATGGGCACATGAATGTCATCTTCTCCTGATATTTAGGAGCAATAGAAATCTGGAAGTAACCAGAATACCCATCTAAGATAGAGTACCAACCTCTTCCCGCTAGCCTATAATGCATCTGATCCATGAAAGGCATTGAGAAGTGATCTTTCAATGTCCACGAGTTGAATTTTTTGTAATGTATACACACCCTCCATCTAGTAACTAGCCTAAGTGGAATCAACTCATTCTTTTTGTTAGCCACCACTGTCATGCCCCCTTTATTGGGCACGCACTGAATAGGACTTACCCACTTACTCTCTGAGATGGAGTACACCACTGCTGTATCAAGTCACTTAATAATTTCTTTCTTCACCATATCTTATATAGGTAGGTTAAGACAACACAGATTATAAATAGTTGGTACATAATCCTCCTCTAGCTTGATTTTATGTGTGCATATACCAGAAGAAATACTGATAATGTCTGTAATCGTCCAACCAATAGCCCTCTTATATCTCTTAAGAACAAGAATGAGGGCTTCTACCTGTTGTTCACCTAAGTCAGCTACAATAATAATAGGAAATGTATTCCCATTCCCCATGAACACATACCTCAAATGACCAGGCTATTCTTTTAGCTCCAAAGTGGGTGGCTCTTTAATAGACGGATTGGCTGGTGGACTGGGATGATTTTTCAAGTCTGAATCCAGTTTCTTTGGTGCATAAGAATAAGAACCCATGCCTATCAAGGCAGACACAGTCTCCTCATAATCTTTAATACCATCTTGACTAAAATTCATTAATACAGTAGCTAGAGTATCCACAACAAATTTTTGTTCTATAGGTATTTCCTACTCCTCATAATAAACATCCACAATAGAAAATACGCTCAAATCTTTATGCTATTTTATGAACTGGCATACATCAAATCAAAATACTTCATCATTTAGCCTGAATAGTAGCTTATTCGCCTTTAGACCAATAAGTACACTCCGGTTGCGAGGAAAGGTCTACCCAAGATTATGGTTACCTCGAAGTCCACCTTACAATCGAGAATGAAGAAATCAACTGGAAATATAAAACTACCCACCTTAACTAATACATTATATAAAATCTCCATGGGCCACTTCACAGATCTGTCTGCCATAGCTAATCTTATGTTTGTGGGAGTAGGATCCCCCAAACCCAGTTTTTTATACACAGCAAGCCGCATCAAGTTTATACTGTCCCCCAAATCACATAGAGTTTTTGCAAAATCAAGAGGTCCAATAGTGCACGGGATAGTAAATGCTCCTGGGTCTGCCTTCTTCTAAACCAACAAACTTGTGAAAATAGCACCACAGTGATGGAGATTGTCCACCGTCTTATAGCTAACTGTCCACTTCTTCGTAACAAGGTATTTCATGAACTTTACGTACCCAGGCATTTGCTCCAATGCTTCCACCAATGGCAAGTTGATTATTAACTGCTTAATCATAACCATAAACTTGCCAAACTTTATGTCGTCGACCTTTTTTTTCAACCGATGGGGAAATAGAGGAGGTGGTTTTTGGAGCGCAGTAACCACCACTTCAGTCTTCTTTCCCTTGCTTTTTTCCAACGTATCAACCTACTGATGATTGGATGGTGTATTATCTGAGTTTTTAAGTGTATCGTATCCTGGTCAAGTTTTCCCTCTTTCTTGTATTGATCTATAGTCATACTACCAGACACAGTAGAGCTTGCTACCACAGAATC
>NC_061122.1:115334777-115387717 GCF_002878395.1 Capsicum annuum | reverse complement strand
CAGAATCCCTATTATTCCAAGATCTACTTTGTTTGGTCATCCGATCAAGAATCTCTGAGGCCTCTAGGAAAATAAGGTAAAAAAACAAGCAGCATTATCCATGACTGGATTCATAATAGAATTCAAAGACCTATAAAGAGTATCCATCAGATGAATATCCATCATATTATGGTTCAAGCATTACATTAGCTTCTTTTTCAACCTTCCCCAGGTCTCATGAAGAGCTTCAGTGGGAAACTATTAGAAGTTACTAATTTCATCCCTCAACTGTACCCTTCTAGAGAGTAGAAAGAACCTTTCTAGGAAAGCCTCTTTTAACTGCCTCCAATTGGTTATAGAGTCAGGAGTCAGTTCGTTCAACCATAGTGTCCCCTCCCCAGATAGAGACAAGGGAAACAAATGCAGATGAATAGCATTTTGACCCAATTCCTGGATTATCAAAAGATTTGCAAATGGTGATAAAATTTACCAAATGCATGTTTGGATCATCTCTAGGAAGACCACCGAACAACCTCCAAGATGAAGGAGCTGAATCATCATACTGGTAATATTAAATTTAGCTCCTGGTGCTAGAGGTAGAGGAATGACATCTCCAGTTGCACCTACTCTATTCATTCCATCTTTGTCATCGTTCAGATCAAACTGCACTGGTTGACACTCTTACCTTGCCCTAAAGGGGCAATTTCTATTGACATTCCAATTCACTGGTGCAGCCATATTTTCTGCATGCCTTGGATTAATACGATCTAACAAGTTGTCATCCCCCAAATCATCATCATCAGGATTAGGATGACGTGCCTGATGACCATCATTCTGCTGATTTAGTTGAGCTCTAGTAAAACCGGTGTAATTTAGGAGTCATTGCCGAGGAATACTGTGCTCACTAAGTGTTGTGGTTGTTATTATACTATTGATTGAAGGCTCCAAAATAGAGAGAGATTTTTAACTTATCAATTATGTTTAAATGGTTGTCACAGAGATTAATCCAAATATTGATTGTATTGCAAATAGTAATTCAACAAGAGTAGTTAAACTAGAGCTATGGTCACCAAGATGCTTAAGAAGCTAGGATTGTGAACTATTTTGGATTCCCAAAGAATAATTTCAATTGTAAGATAAATTGAATTCTATGATTTATCCATTAGTTTCTCAACCCAAAATGGGTAAGTTATCCCTTAATTCTTTCAAACGCAAGGAACAAGCTATTTATTCAATTACATTCTCACATGGATTGATCCGGTTAAGGCATCTACCCTCTATCCAAAGATTAAAGTCTTTAGATCTGTGTAAACCCTTTCTTTTCCCAACAAAAACTTTTGTATTTAAACAAGTGGTGTTCTTGGGCTCACTTTTCAAGTTTACAACCAAGAAAAGTCATAAAATGAAGCAGGGTTTACGCAATATAAATTGAACAAGGGATCCTACTAGATTCACAACCCCAATTGAGCTATTCACATAAAGGCTCTCATAACCCTATTTATGGAAGGTTAGAACACATTTCCACCATACAAAGAGAAGAAGAAATTGTGTTATTCATGAATCAATTCAAAATTTACTTACAAAAGTCACAATTGTTGTTCCTCAATCTTTAATAGAAATTATAATAATCAGATCTTGATCCCCCAATTGTAGAATAGAATCTTAAAGCAAAACAATGTAACAAAATGTTTCAAGTTTTGGAAACCCCAATAATTTATAAAATATGGAAAAAGCTCCAGAATAAAACCTAAAACTAGGTATTTATATGTTCCCCCATAAAATGAATTTAATATTCAAATAACATAAAATCTGCATCCAAAGTGACGGTCAAAGTGGTGGTTCGTCACAACACTAAGGGTCCATCATTTGGTCCGTAGCAGCTGATCTTGTATGGTCACTTTCTGGTTAAGACAGATGGCTCATATGGTGGTATTTTGCAAGACAGGCGGTCCACCATCTTGACCATCACTGGTGGTGCTAGAGAGTTAGGTTCTGGATAATCCTGGCGGCTGGAGTGGTGGTTTTTCGAAAGATCGATGGTCCACCAAGTTGGCCATCACTGAGCCTTCCAAAATGCCTGGTTTTATTTATTTCTAAAGGCCAATCATTAGAGCATTTCATCAAACACTTGGGAATTTGGACATGAACATAGTAATGTCTTAAACACAGGAGTATTTCATGGTTACATGACTAAGATCATGAATCGGGGAATTTACATGAAATTTGTTTGGAATAGGACATGGGAGTTTCATCAAAATATGTAAAGATCATAGCTTGAACATAGGAATTCCTTAAACACGAGGAAACAACAGAGTTACATAGAAAAATTCATAACTTGGGGATTCATATTGAAATTCATTGAACATGATATGGGAATTTCTTTAAACATATTGAAAGCATGTATTTAAAATATGGAAATGTTGCTAAATATCATGAATTTAGGATCTATCGTAGAATTTACTTGAATGAAGCATGGGAAACTCAAATTCATAGCATGGAGAATTCAAAATCTTGCATGGAATTACATATGGGAAGCATTGAATTAAAACCACCATGAAAACCTAAAATTCAATATTTCTTGAACATCTAAAATAACATAATGATTTAAAAATTCATTCTTTAATTAAAAGAAAAGGGTTTTAGTATCCTTGGGTGAAAGGGGACCCATGGATGAACTTTCACATACCTTAAAGCTTTAAATCTAAAAGAAGAAACAAAATCTTCAAAGTTTTCTTGAATTAGGAAACTTTGATTCTTGATTGTTCTTGAAAAGGAGGTAATGGAATGGATGATCTTGAAGGGGATTGATTAGGTCTTGTTCTTGAGAGTAAAATAAGATCATGAGGGCAAATAATTCCCTAATAGATGCTTAAAATCATGTTTTTATGACATGGGTTGAGGTGGGAAAAAACCCTATTTCCCCTCCATCATTTAAACCAAAAAATCGTGACACGAATAGTGGTTTGAAGGCGCACCGCAATTTTGTGTAATCACAGTGGCTTACTGCCTCACACGAACAATGCCATAAATTTTTACTCGGGTATCGAATGAAGGCAAAATTGGTATCGCTGGAAAGATAATTCAATTATATACAATTTGGTGGGTCTTGAGATGAAAAATTTTAGATACATCAAAATTTATACACTTTCAAAGTTGACCTTCGTAGAATTGGAAACCAAACTTTGGATGAATCAAAGGATCTTAGCTCAACTTGGCTCTAAGTGATTTCTATGAACATTCTTCCCTTAATAATCACATCATAAACTAGTATAAAGATCATGAGACATACATTCTAATTATGAATAAAGAACATGAAAAATACACCTTCACCGCTATGCGGCAATTGTGACACCACTATAGCACCGTGATGCGCAACAATCGCGATGAGCTACTATTTTGGAAATCGAAATATGGCCCAAACATCATCCAATAAATCCAAAACTTACCTGAGACATGCTACTTACACCACTAAACCTGAATCAACTTAAAAACTTATGTCTTGGGGTCAGGAAGGTCACTTTAAAAATCATCAAAGTTAAGAGGTCAAAACTTAAGCTAAGTCCCCAACACAGCTAAATTTTAAGGATTTTAGCCTCTTATGCAAGCACTAGGAGATGAACTTAACTAAGAAAAGTACCAGATATTACAAATACTTAAGGAAGAATTCTGTTATAGAACTAGTGTGGGTTGATAAACCTCTAAGACATGACTTAGTGACTTAGCTTATTCCCAGTTAGAAGTTAGAATTTATGAGGAGTTTGGGTTATTATAAGTAGAACTTTACCCACCTTAAGTTTGGATTTGTAGTTACATTAGTGACCTAGATACTTGTTAAACGTATAGAATATTCCTTTGGAAATATGATAGATAACTGGTTAATTCATGATGTTGGTGTTGGAAATGATGTTCATGATGGGTTGATAGATTATTGATAATGCTTGGATAGTAACGAAATATCTTAAAGATATATCCCATGACTATGATATCACTCAAACCATTGACTAAATTACCATGTGAGTCTTGGATTATGTTATTACTCATATTATGTTCATACCTAGTGACTAAACTAATGTTGTGCTAAAAATCCTCTTTTACTAATATTATGAATCATGTTAATAAAGAGGGGATCTCAAAGATATAACTATTACTTTGTATTTGAAATGCTAATGAATATGTTAAGACCGATAATATATTGAGTTTTCATACCATTTCAATATACTTGTTCATGAACCTATTGATATATTGTGTTGATAATGAATGATGAGGTCCGATGGTATGTCCTTCCTTATTTCTCCCACACTCTATCCCTCATGGGACTTGTATTATTGAGTGGATTACTTATATATGTATTGACGTTATGATGATGTCTGGTAAGTCCAGAGGATATGTTGATGTTATGATGATGCTTGATAAGTTCAGCGAATATATTAATGTTATAATGATGTCCAGTAATTTCGTAGAATACATTGATGATAAAATGATGTTCGGTAAGTTCAGAGTATATATTGATGATATAATGATGCCCGATAAGTCTGAAGGATATATTTATGATATAATGATGCCCAGTAAGGCTGGAGGATATATTGATGATATGATGATGCCCCATAGGTTCGGAGGATATAATGATGTTATGTATGGTAAGCATGTATATATATATATGTTTATGTTTGATTATGCCTTTATATGATTACATTCATATGTTCTTTGGAGGTATGATCTTATTCTTGGGATGTCGGTTATAATTCTTTGATACAAATCACTTATTAAATGGTTTAGTTCTTTCAAGTGTAAAATATTTGAGTAGAAGTAGTATATGCCTAATAGGTATTATGTTAAGTTGGTAACCGATATATTGTGTGGCATTTTAGGATTCACCTAGTGAGTATATATAGAATTGGATAAATGGATTAACTAACTGATATTTCCTATTGGAATGAGTTATGTTGTAACTCATTGTCTACTTAGTGATTATTTTTCTTGATGCCTAAAAGTCTACAGTTCTAGTTGATGAACCTCATTTAATTGAAAAGTGGTAACTAGTAATTGTGGTTGTTATATGGTTAATGATGATAATAGGTTAGAATTGGTGATGATTAATGATATTGATAAATAAGATATGATGTTGATTAGATACTAATAACGGATTTGTATATTAATAATGCTAGATAATAAAAAAAGTTAACGATTAGATAGGTAAGTGTTTGAATGATGATTACTGGTCTTTTACTTGTAAGTGACTAGTGCAATTATGATGAAAATAATTATTCTTTGGTTAAATGGCGTCTATGGTCAAGTAGTACACCTCGACTAGATGTTGGATGTTGGTTGTTCAATGAATAATTGTTAGTTTTTATCCCGTGAATAAGAATTATGTGAAGAATCGATTAGGCTAATAATTTGAGGTCATTGTTGACTAGCAAATTAGTGGTTAATTAATAATCATTGGTTAGTGTCATGACCCAAACCGGGGCCCTGTCCATGAAGGACATCCCGAACCATGAAGGCCCAGACGTCCTACTCTATATGGTAATCATGCAAAACATTCATATAATAAAAGAAAATGCGGAAATATAATTTAATATGAAAACATGGTCAACACTCTTAGTTTATTTTAAAAATAAGGAGTGAAATCCAAAATCAACTAAACAACATCTGGAATAGTCTACGAAATCTCTACTACATAATCAAGTGACAATTGTCTGAAAATTGGGACAAGGCCCCCAATAGACCAAAACAAATGGAATAACATAATATAAAATAAATAGGCCTTCTAGAACAAAGAAGGCTCACCACTGCACAGATGACTTCTTTCTAAAATACTCTACTGCTTAGCTAGACCCCTAGATTGAGCCTCCAAACCTGAGAGGTAGGGGTCAATACAAATATACTGGTACGCAGAGCAAATCCAAAATAATAATTTATATTCAATATATATGGGAGAAATTTAAAATAGTTCATAAACAAATCGTATAGTAAGAAATCACATGGGCATTTTAAAAGACTTTGTAAAATCATATGAACTGTGTGACACTCTTTGTTTTACTTCTGCGCTAGGTGGTACACCCTATAACTCTAAAATTTTGTGGGCTATATGGAATTGGCCATTAACTCGGCAGCCAATCCCCCAACCCAAGTGTGCCGCAAGGGTCGGAGTCTCTGAAACTACTATGCCACACGGTCGTCGCCAGCATATAATAATAATCTACCCGTATCGGCAATTATAATTTTAGGCTAAGAGTAACTTGAACTCAAGCCTTCTTCGGGTAACCACCTAACCCTCTTTATGCCCATTTTTAACTCTTTAAAACATGCATTCTTTGTGAATATACTATGAAAACATACTCTATTATGAAATAAATACTTATGGTATTGTCATACCATTAACAAGTCACATCTTTGAGCCATTGTTAGTTTATTATAATCTTTGTTTTCAAAACATAAAGTTTAGGACCACCATATCGATAAATCAGTTCGAAGAACCCTTTATTTAAATACTCATGTAAACACATGCATGCAACTCTCTTTGATAACATTTCAATGATACAAGGTGATCATGTCAAAAGTTCTTAATCTTATGCAAATCTTTCTATCTTTAACAAAACATATTTATGTCAAGAAACTCTCTCTTAAAATCTCTAAATCATGGTCAAAATATTATGGTATTTGACTAAACTATTTTTAAGCCATAAATCATACATTTCAATCCTTCACATTAATATCATAAACTTAAAGTTATTACAAGAGAGGGATTTCATAAGTTGTGCTCTCAAACAATCTTCAATCTAAATATTCAAACATATACATATACATGTAAATCAATTTAAAGGGGGAAAAGGCCTAAAGACCAAATCAAGAGTACAATTAAATATTCATAATGTATAATAAATCATGTATTTCAAAACCCCTTTTCTAAATTCATGCTTGATAATCTTTAAATTTTGTTCTAGTGTTACAAGCCTATGTAGTTTTTAGGATAAACCCCACGTACCTTAGATTATCAAATTTGGATGAACACTTGCTTTTGGGACTCTATTTGTGCTTTTGATGGATGATTCTTGAAGTTCTTAGTTTGGGGATTCTAATTCTTGAATCAATTTTGAAATTTAATGGTGAAATTTTGAGGGATTTTTAATCTTAGGTTGAGGCCCTAGGGTTTGGTTCTTGAGAGGATTTCAGAGAAACGAGTGTATTTTTGGTGAAATGGAGGTTGAATTTAGTGTTTATGGAGTTATGGGGTGAAGGGAAAATACCAAAATAACCCTCCAAAATTGTTTAGGAAATGCTGAATTTGAAAGGTGATGACCTTGGCTGATTGGTCGTCACATATGTGATAACTTATCACACCAGGTCGTCACTCAGAGGCTGATTTTTATGAGTTACTGCCTTGGGCTGACGACATGGCTGATAGGTCGTCACATATGTGATAACTTATCAGCTCAGGTCATCACTTGTCATTCGACAGATATGCTGAAGTAAAATGGCTATAACATTTTGCTCCGATCTCGGATTTGGTCGTAATTGGTATCATTGGAAAGCTAATTGGAAGATATTTCATTTAATATATAGTAGTCCACAAAGTTCGTCATATACAAAGAGTTATAGTCGATTGAATCTGACCCAGATTTCAACGCTCACTCAAACTCAAAAGATAGGAAAGCTTTCTACTTGTCCTTGAGTTTGGGGACCTCTATGTTCTCAATTTATGCTCAAATAGGTTTCCACACTAAATAATTGATTAACATGCCAAATTTTTATAGGATTTATGTCTTTTGGATCATCTATGCATAGAAACGATGATTTCTTGCTCTAGCCCGAAATGTGGGGTGTTACATTATCTCCTCCTTGGGATCATTCGTCCCCAAATGATGGTAGGAATGTATAAGTCTAAAAGGTATGGAATAACGTGGGCATGATATGTCTTCTAAGAAATAATATAGATGAGCTAAAACATTTAAACTTTTATCATGAAACTGAATTCTGAGTTGACTTGACTTTACTTGCTTTAAGGAGCTGAGTCATGCTGAGAGTTTAGGATTTCCTTGAAGTATTCATGATCCAATCATATATATTGAATTGAGAAGTGATAACTTATGTAAGTACGAACCATAAGGTAACTTGAATTAGATTGTACCAGGGTACTGGACTTCCTGAGCTAAAATACTTGGAAGTATTTGAAATTATGCTCTGAACTTTTATGAACTGAGTCATAACTAAGTAGCTGAATCTGAAACATGATTCTTGGACAAAACTTAAATTTTAACTTACATAGATGGAATAGATTATCTCTTGGGATGGTCATACGCATGTGACTTTGGATAGCAGGACTGGTGAAAAGGTGGAAAACCACAGTAATTTGTCTATCTTACTATAAAACTGAATTACTAGCTATACAGATTGAATTTTCCTGGACCCTCATACGTAACTGAAGTATCTCTTCAACACTCTTACTAAAGATGTCCTAGTAGCATTAGGGAGCAACGAATCTCGGGCATGAGTGACACAAGACATCTAACTAAGGAATTATAAAAATAACACTACTCCTTAAAATGGAATATAGACATATAACTGATAAACTAGGATAGAACTACCAGGCCTTAGGCAATGCCATTTCTTAATTTCAAGCTTAGCACACTCCTCAAATACTCCCTTAACCATACTATCCCCCTTAATTACCATACTCATTCAATTCAGCTTAAAATTCTTATATGGACATCGATAAATCTTCCTACTAATATCTAAAGTAGCTTAAATCCTTTCACCGTGATCAAGCCTAACTCTAAATCAAAAAATACAACATACTACACCATGATATTATTCAAAACCATATGATTCAACTTTATACATTTTTTTATCACATCCTAAGCATAATGTGCCTTACCACTTCAATGACTAACTCTGAACTGTTACTGTAGATTCACTAGCGCATATTGCGTTCCTTTAATTGCATCCCAACAAGTCACTCAAGCCTATATTTATAACCACATATGAACTTTAAGGCAACATCAATGAACACATATTCTATATCTTCTCTAAACCAACATCAATACAACTCCCACGTGCTACTCCTAGAACATACACAGATAAATTTTTCATTAACCATCACATATATCAAAAACTTGGCCCAAAATTTCACTTCACACTTATGGACTTATCCAAAACAAGCATACAATGATCTTCCATCAACAAGAAACATTCACTCATCACCACTATCATTACATAAGGAGTCACCAAAATGTTCCAACATAAAACCTTGAATCATGGAAGGATATAATATAAGGCTTGACTGATAACTGAGGCCTGAGGAATAACAAATCAACATCAGGGATTTATCAAAGTAAATCTGAATTGAGGGTATACATGGCTATAAGCTGAATTTTTGCCAATCATTAGGAGTATAGCATGATTTATAGGAAATAAGCACACTATAAAGCATGAGTACATGAGTCATGAGCTTCATGACCTCAATTTGGAGTTCATATTATATGGAATGTGATTCTGACTACTAAATAAACTGGAACTTCTCATTTTGGAACTGGAAGAGTACATGATTCTCTATTATATGCATGAACATAAACTATGATCATGGAACCGAAATGTAAGGTATAAGTAGGTATTCGGATAGCTAAAAATTACTGAGATAAGAATGGGTTGAGTCCCACCCTCACTTTTTGATGTTCTATATCATACTGGCAATACTCTTAGAATCTGAGAGTCTGACTTGGTTACTTGTTCTATCATCTCCCCCTTAGCTTTAAGCCATTATCTTAAGTTCGAGAGATTCCTTACTAGACTCTAAACTGAACTACACTCACTGCACTCTAGGGTCTGGAATGCGATAATACACATAATTAATAGAACTTAACCCGAATTACCTCACTTAAAAGTGGGAAACCCACTATTAATACTACCTTCTAAGATACATTTTGTCTTTCCATGGCCACCAATAGTCATCATATAAACTTGAACACTTACTAACTTCGAATCTTCATGAATATCCCCATATTTGAAGTGCACACCCTCCAATGTTTCTTCTCTTATTTATATTAGTTCAACCTTCAAAACTCAAATGTCGATTCTAACACTTAACATGGATATGACCAAGCCTTTGATGAACCATACATCTTCTATCATAGCCTACCAATATCGCAACCCTAAACTTATATCTCTGTACTATGAGGACTAAGATCATATCAAAAGGCTCAACACTATTAATCAAAACTCTATAACTTGTCCATTTAGAACATCATGTACCATCTACTAGTATTTCTCCACCTAGCAACTCAAGGGTACTCCACACGCAATATGTATTAGCCTTAGAAAAATACCACAACCTTATATCACCTTGGGCATACTTCTACATCATACATACAACATCATACTTCTTTATGAATCAAATAAATTAAGCTCTTGCATACACCGTTCAAGCCTATTAGATCACTTCCATATAACTAGTACCATTAACTAAGAAATCATCACATCTATCTTTATGGACGTCAACTGTTCAAACTTAATGTCTAGTGCTAAACATGATTTACAACCCAACCTTACACATAATTCTCGCAAAACATACATCATTAATCTTAAGCCACTATTCTTATAACCACATTCTACATTTGAATTCAAGTCTATAGTATAGCATCAATCATCTACCATCCATGAAAAATGCAACATAATATACTAGTCTACCAAATTGGGACATCCTACCCAAATACCTTATTTTATCTAGCTACTACCCATGACTAAAACATCTTTATGACATTACTACTGTACCTTAAAAATCTACTATATACCTTATCACAAATAGTACTAGTTTACAACTACCAACAAAAATAAGGTCAAGGGTTAAAGTCACATAATAGACAAAGTGAACCGTAATCTTATATCATAACCCCGTACAATCTTATCTACTTATATGGTTTTCTAACATCACATTTACTTACCCAAGCGTACATCTAGTCTACCTTCAAATTCCATAAACAACCATGAGTCTATAATTATAATTTACTGGTTAATCTAGCCATTTTGATACTTCAAGAAATAACAATTCACCTAAAATAATAACTCCTTCCCTACATTTTACTAAACTAACATACAAGTACGTATCACTTCATTACCAACTCCATCTCATGCAAAAAAATTCGGCTATACATATATTCAATAATTCACCCTTACCACTTTCCTTGCCATTACGCCTTTAAACCCCTACTTCCAACCAACACAAGAATAATAAGATGAATAACAAGTTGCCAGTGAATCGAAATAGGCCTTACACAGCTTCACTAGAGTTTGATTTTATTTTTTGAATAAGAAAATGAGATAAATGGCAAGGCAACTATGCTAGTGAATTGAAAGAGCCCCACACGGCTTCACTAGACTTTAGTTTAATCAACACAATGATAACAACATTACAAGATATAGAAACTTGACACATAATATTCAATGATCTAAGAATACTAATCTACTCTGTATAAATAAAAATCAGAGTCAAACACTTCCCCCATAGACTACCGTACAATCCACACATACTCCTATCTACCACATTAGTCTATCACTATAAAAGGGTAAATTATCCTCAAACATCGGTTATCCAACTAAAATATTTGTTTACACAAAAGTCACTCTCACTCTAACTTCTAACTTTGTGACTTCACATCACCAATTTCTTGGTCCAATATCACTACCAATAGGTCATGACAACAAAACTTTAACTTATATTACTAGTCGGGTAGAAATTAAGTTCCAACATTCTGCTACACATCATTACTCTTTTTAGGCATGACATCTGCAATATAATGTTTTTTTCAAAAAGGGTTTCATACACTTAATACTGCAGGGTAAAACATACGATGTCATCAGAATCAAAGCTCATACTAGAATTAGTACACTCTAAAGCACTAACAGACTCTTCTCAATCCCTTGCACAATTTTTAAAATCTTACATGACTCAATCAGAAAGGACCATACCATTTAGACTCTAAGATTCAACACTTGAATCACCCCAACAATGAGACATATCTGAGCACATCAAAGAAAGGAAAGAATTGGGATAAATTTACTTTCCTATGGGCGACACCATAGCACAAATTACACTATGAAAGAATAATATTCTGACTCCATAGCACCAATTAGAATATGAAGAAAGAGATACATTCCTAAATGCCTTATACCCTCCTACTTATAAGTGTGATGCGCTACACACCAATAAACAAGACTTTACCCGATGTGATTTCACAGAAACCTTAGGACCATAAACCATGCTATGATACCAAGTTTGTCACAACCCAAATTGGGGCTATGGCCGTGATGGACATCCTGAACTATGAAGGCCTGAGCGTCCTACTCTATCTGGTAATCTGCACAACATTCATATAATAAAAAAAATATAGAAATATAATTTAGTATAGAAACATGGTCAAAACTCTTGGTTCAGTTTAACAATATAGAATGAAATCCAAAATCAACTATACAACATCTGGAACAGTCTGCAAAATCTCTACTACATAATCAAGTGATAACTATTTAAAAACTGGGACAAGGCCTCCAGTAGGCCAAAACAAATGGAATAACATAATCTAAAATAAATAGGCCTTCTAGAACAAAGAAGTCTCACCACTGCATATATTACTTCTCTCTGAAATACTTTACTACTTAGCTGGACCCCTAGATTGAGCCTCTAAACCTGAGAGGTAGGGAGGTCAATATAGATGTACTGGTATGTAGAGTAAATCCAAAATAATAATTTATATTCAACATATGTGAGAGGAATATAAATAGTTCATAAACATATCGTATAGTCAAAAATTACATAGAAATTTTAAAAGACTCTGTAAAATCATATGAACTCTGTGACACTCTTTATTTTACTTCTATGCTAGGTGGTATACTCTACAATTTTGAAATTCCATGGGTTATATGGAATCTTCCATTAACTCAGAAGCCAAGCCCCCAACCCAAGTGTGCCACAGGGGCCGGAGTCTCTGAATTTACTATGCCACACATCCGTCACCAGCGTACAATAATAATCTACCCATATCAGCAAATACAGTTTTAGGCTAAGAGTTCTTGAACTCAAGCCTTCTTTAGGTAACCACCTAACTCTCTTTATGCCTATTTTTAAATCTTGAAAATATGCTCTCTATGAAAACATACTCTGTTATGGCATACATACTTATGGTATCATCGTACCATTGACAAGTCACATCTCTGAGCCATTTTTAGTTTATTATAACTTTTGTTTTTAAAATATAAAGTTTGGGGCCACCATATCGATAAATCAGTTTGAAGAACCCATTCTTTAAATACTCATGTAAACACATGTATGCAACACTCTTTGACAATATTTCAATGATACAAGGTGGTTATATAAAAAATTCTTAATCTTATGCAAATCTTTCTCTCTTTAACAAAACACATTTATGTCAAGAAAGTTCCTCTCAAAATCTCTAAATCATGCTCAAAATACTATGGTATTTGAGTAAAATATTTTCAAGCTATAAATCATGCATTTCAAATCCTTCACATTTATATCATAAACTTAAAGTTATCACAAGAGAGGGATTTCATAAGTTGTGCTCTCAAATAATCTTTAATCTAAATCTTCAATCTAAATATTCATACATATACATAAACATGTAAATTAATTTAAAGGCAGAAAATGGCCTAAAAACCTAATCAACAGTACAATTAAACATTCATAATGTATAATAAAATTGTGTATTTCAAAATCTCTTTTCTAAATTCATGCTTGATAATCTTTAAATCATGTTCTAGTGTTTACAAGCCCATGTAGTTTTTAGGATAAACCTCATGTACCTTAGATTATGAACTTTGGATTAACACTTGCTTTTATGACTCTATTTGTTCTTTTGATGGATGATTCTTGAAGATCTTAGTTTGGGGATTCTAATTTTGCAATCAATTTGGGAATTTAATGGTGAAATTTTGAGGGATCTTGAATCTTAGGTTGAGTCCCTAGGCTTTGGTTCTTGAGAGGATTTGTGAGAAAGGAGTGTATTTTTGGTGAAATGGCAGTTGAATTCAGTGTTTATGGAGTTATGGGGTGAAGGGAAAGTACCAAAAATACCCCTCCAAAACTGTTTAGGAAATGCTAAATTTTAAAGGTGACGACCTTGGCTGATAGGTCGTCACATATTCGATAACTTATCACACCAGGTCGGCACTCAGAGGCTGATTTTTGTGATTTACTGCTATGGGATGATGACATGGCTGATAGGTCGTCACATATATGATAAATTATCAGCTCAGGTCATCACTTGTCAATAGACAGCCATGTTGAAGTAAAATGGTATAATATTTTACTCCGATCTTGAATTTAGGAGAAATTGGTATCGTTGGAAAGCTAATTTGAAGAGATTTCATTTGATATATAGTAGTCCACCCAGTTCGTTATATAAAAGGAGTTATGTTCGATTGAATCAGACCCAAGTTTCGACGCTAACTCAAACTCTAACGATAGGAAGCTTTCAACTCGTCCTTAGTTTGGGGACCTCTATGTTCTCAATTTATGCTCAAATAGGTTCTCACACTATATAATTGTTTAACATGCCAAATTTTTATAGGATTTATGGCTATTGAATCATCTACGCATAGAAACGATGATTTTTAATTCTAGCCCGAAATGCAGGGTGTTACATTATCTCCTCCTTGGGAACATTCGTCCCCAAATGATGGGTAGAAATGTTTAAGTCTTAAAGGTATGGAATAACGTGGACATGATATGTCTTCTAAGAAAGAATATAGTTGAGCTGAAACATTTAAACTTTTATCATTAAACATAATTCCGAGTTGACTTGACTTTACTTGCTTTATGGAGCTGATTCATGCTCAGAGTTTAGGATTTCCTTGAAGTGTTCATGATCCAATCATATATATTGAATGGAGAAGTGATAACTTATGCAAGTACAAACCATGAGGCAACATGACTTAGATCGTATCAGGGTACTGTACTGCTTGAGCTAAAATACTTGGAAGCATTTTAAATTATGCTTTGAACTCTTATGAACTGAGTCATGACTAAGTAGCTGAATCTGAAACATGATGCTTTGACTGAACTGAAATCGCAACTTACATGGATGGAATTGATTATCTCTTGGGATGGTCATATGCATGAGACTTCAGATAGTAGGACTGGGTGAAAAGGTGGAAAACAACAGTAACTTGTCTATCTGACTATTAAACTGAATTACTGGCTATACAGACTAAATTTTGCTGGACCCTCATACTTACCTGGAGTATCTCTTCAACACATTTTCTAAAGAAGTCCTAGTATCATTAAGGAGAAAAGAATCTTGGGCATGAGTTACAAAAGACATCCAACAAAGGAATCACAAAAATAACACTACTCCATAGCATGGAATATAGTCATATAACTCATAAACTAGGATAGAACTACCAGGCCTTAGGTAATGCCACTTCTTACTTTCAAGCTTAGCACACTCCTCGTATAATACCTTAACCATACTATCCCCCTTAATTACCATACTCATTTAATTCAGCTTAAAATTCTTATATGGGCATCGATAAATCTTTCTACTAATATCTAAAGTAGCTTAAATCCTTTAACCGTGATCAATCCTAACTGTAAGTCACAAAATACAACACACTAAACCATGATATTATTCTAAACCATATGATTCAACCTTCTATATTTTTTTTGATCACATCCTAAGTATAATGTGCCCTACCACTTCAATGACTAACGATGAACTCTTACTATGGATTCACTAGCGCATATTGTGTTCCTCCACTTACATCCCAATATGTCATTCAAACCTATCTATATAACCACATTTGAACTTTAAGGAAACATTAATCAAGACGTACATCATATATTCTCTAAACCAGCATCAATACAACTTCCACGTGCTACCCCAAGAACATATACGCACAAATTTTCCAGTAACCATCACATGTATCAAAAACTTGGCCATAAATTTCAGTACACATTCATGGACTTATCTAAAACAAGCATACAATGATCTTCCATAAAAAAGAAATAGTCACTCATCACCACGATCAATACATAAGGATTCACCAAAATGTTAGAACATAAAACGTTAAAGAATGGAAGGATATTATATGAGACTTGACACATAACTGAGGCCTGAGGAATAACAAATCAATATTAGGGATTTATCAAAGTAAATCTGAATTGAGGGCATACATGGATATAAGCCTAAATTTTTGCCAATCATTTGTAGTATAGCATGAGTTATAGGAACTAAGCATACTATAAAGTGTGAGTACATAAGTCATGAGCTGCATGACCTCAATCTAGAGTTAATAGCATATGGAATATGATTTTGATTACTGAATGAACTGGAACTTCTCATTTTAGAACTGAAAGATTACATGATTCTCTATCATATGCATAAACATGAACTATGATTATGGAATTGAAACGTAAGGAATGAGTAGGTATTAGGATAGCAGAAAATTATTGAGATAAGAATGGGTTGAGTCCCACCCTCACTTTTTAATGTTCTATATCATATTGGCAATACTATTAGAATCTGAGAATCTGACTTGGTTACTTATTCTATCATCTCCCCCTTAGCTTTAAGCCATCATCTTAAGTCCGTGAGATCCCTTACTAACCTCTAAACTGAACTACACTAACTGCACTCTGGGGTCTGGAATGCAACAATAGACACAATTAATAGAACTTAACCCAAATGACCATCCCTAAAAGTGGAAAACCTACTGTTCATACTACCTTCTGAGATATACTCTATCTTTCTATAGCCACCAATAGTCATCATATAATACTTGAACACTTACTAACTTCGAATCTTCATGAATATCCCCATAGTTGAAGTGCACACCCACTAGTGCTTCTACTCTTATTAAAATTAGTTCAACCTTCAAAAGTCAAACTTAGATTCTAACACTTAACATAGATATCACCAAGCCTTTGATAAACCATATGTATTCCGTCATAGCCTACCAACAATGCGACCCAAAACTTTTATCTCTCTACCATGAGGATTAAGATCATATCAAAAGGCTCAATACTATCAATCAAAACTTCTTAACTTGTCCATTTAGAACACCATGTACCATCTACTAGTATTTCTCCACCTCGAAACTCAACGGTACAACTAGCCACAAGCAACATGTAGTAGCCTTAGAAATTACCACAACCTCATATCACCTTGGGCATACTTCTACATCATACATACAACATCAAACTTCTTTACAAATCTAATAAACTTAAGCTCTTGCATACACTGTTCAAGCCTATTTGATCACTTCTGTATAACTAGTGTCATTAACTAATAAATCATTACATATACCTTCATGGACATCAACTTTTCAAACTTAATGTCTAGTGCTAAACCTGATTTACAACCCAACCTTATACATAATTCTTGCAAAACATACGTCATTAATCTTAAGCCACTATTCTTACAAAAATATTCTACATTTTAATTCATGTCTACAGTGTAGCATCAATCATCTACCATTAATGAAAAATGAAACATAATATATTAGTCCACCAAATTGGGACATCTAACCCAAATACCTTATTTTATCTAGCTACTACCCACGCCTAAAATATCTTTATGACATTACTACTATACCTCAAAAATCTACTATATACCTTCTCACAAATAGTACTGGTTTACAACTACCAACGAAAAGAAGGTCAAGCGGTAAACTCACATAATAAACATGGTAAACCTTAATCTTATATCATAACCTTATACAATTTTATCTACTTATACAGCTTTCTAACATCACGTTTACTTACCTAAGCGTATATTTATTCTACCTTCAAATTCCAAAAACAACCATGAGTCTATAGTTATAATTTACTGGCTAATCTAGACATTTTCATACTTCAAGCAACAACAATTCACATTAACAAATAAATCCTTCTCTACATTTTACTAAACTAACACACAAGGATGTATCACTTCATTACCAACTCAATTTCATGCAAAAAAATTTGGCTATACATATATTCAATAATCCGGCCTTACCACTTTCCTTGCCATTACGCCTCTAAACCCCAGTTCCAACCAACACAATAATAATAAAATGAACAACAAGTTGCTAGTGAATCGAAATAGGCCTCACACGGCTTCACTAGACTTCAATTTTCTGTTTTGAAAAAAAATGAGATAAATGACAAGGCAACTATGCTAGTGAATCTAAAGAACCCCACATGGCTTCACTAGACTTTTAGTTTCAGCAACACAATGATAACTAGATTACAAGAGATAGTAACTTGACACACAATATTCAATGATCTAAGAGTACATATCTCATTCTGTATAAATAAAAATCTGAGTCAAACACTTCCCCCATAGACTACCATACAATCCACACATGCTACTTGGTACAACATAGTCTATCACTATAAAAGTGTAAATTATCCTCAAACATTGGTTATCCAACTAAAATATTTGTTTACACAAAAGTCACCCTTACTCTGACTGTTAACTTTGTGACTTCATATCACCAACTTCTTGGTCCAATGTCACTACCAATAGGTCATGACAAAAACCCTTTATCTCATACTATAATTCGGGTAGAAACACAATTCCAACATTCTGCTACACATCATTCCCCCTTTTAGGCATGATATTTGTAATATAATTTTTTTTAAAAAAGGTTGAATACACTTAATATTATAGGCTGAAAAACGCGGTCTCATCAGAATCAAAGATCTTAGTAGAATCAGCACACTCTGAAGCACTTACGGACTCTTCTCAAGCCCTTACACTATTTTAAAAATCTTATAAAACTCAATTAGAAAGGACCATACCATTTAGACTCTAAGATTCTGCACTTGAATCACCACAATAATGAGACATATCTGAGCACATCAAAGTAAGGAAAGAATGGGGATAACTTTACTCTCATTTGGGCGACACCATAGCACAAATTAGAGTATGAAAGAGAAACATTTTGACTCCATAACACAAATTAGAACATGAAGAAAGAGAGATATTGGTAAACACCTTATAGCCTCTTTCTTATAAGTGTGGCACGCTACACACCAATAAATAAGACTCTACCGGATATGATTTCATAGAGAACCTGGTACTATGAACCATACTATGATACCAAGTTTCTCACGACCCGAACCGAGGCCCTAGCTATGATGGACATCCTAAACCAAGAAGGGCCGGACGTCCTACTCTATTTGGTAATCATGCATAATATTCATATAATAAAAGAAAATACAGAAATATAATTTAGTACAAAAACATGGTCAAAACTCTTGCTTTAGTTTAACACTAAGGAATGAAATCTGAAATCAACTAAAGAACATTTGGAACAGTCTGTGAAATGTTTACTAAATAATCAAGTGACAACTGTCTGTAAATTGGGACAAGGCCCCCAGTAGACCAAAACAAATGGTATAACATAATCTGAAATAAATAGGCATTTTAGAACAAAGAAGACTCACAACTACATAGATTACTTCTCTCTAAAATACTCTACTACTTAGCTGACCCTTAGATTGAGACTCCAAACCTGAGAGGTGGGGGTTTAATATAGATGTACTAATACGCAGAGAAAATCCAAAATAATAATTTATATTCAACATATATGAGAGAAATTTAAAATAGTTCATAAATTTATCGTATAGTAAGAAATCACATGGGCAATTTAAAAGAATCTATAAAATTATATGAACTCTGTGATGATCATTGTTTTACTTTTGCGCTAGGTGGTATACCCTACAACTCTAAAATTTCATGGGCTATATGGAATCTTTCATTAACTCGATAGTCAAGCCCCCACCCAAGTGTGCCGTAAGGATTGGAGTCTCTGAATCTATTATGCCACACAGTCGTCGCCAGCGTACACTAATAATCTACCCATACCAATAAATACGGTTTTAGGCTAAGAGTTTCTTGAACTCAAGCCTCCTTCAGATAACCACCTAACCCTCTTTATGCCTATTTCTAACTCTTTAAAACATGAATTCTCTGAAAACATACTCTGAAAAGGTACTCTATTATGGCATACATACTTGTAGTATCATCATACCATGACAAGTCATATCTCAGAGCCACTTTTAGTTTATTATAAGGTTTGTTTTCAAAACATAAAGTTTGGAACCACCATATCGATAAATCAACTCAAAAAACCCTTTCTTTAAATACTCAAGTAAACACATGTGTGCAACTCTCTTTGACAAAAATTCAATGATACAAGGTGGTCATATAAAAAATTCTTAATCTTATGCAAATCCTTCTCTCTTTAGCAAAACACATTTATGTCAAGAAACTCCCTCTCAAAATCTCTAAATAATGCTCAAAATACTATGGTATTTGAGTAAACTAGTTTCAAGCCTTAAATCATCCATTTCAAATTCTTCTCATTAATATCATAAACTTAAATTTATCATAAGAGAGGGATTTCATAATTTGTGCTCTCAAAAAATCTTCAATCTAAATTTTCATACATATAAATATATATGTAAATCAATTTAAAGGGGGGAAAAGGCCTAAACACCAAATCAACAGGACAATTAAACATTCATATTGTACAATAAAATCATTTATTCCAAAACCCCTTTTCTAAATTCATGCTTGATAATCTTTAAATCATGTTCTAGTGTTTACAAGCCCATGTAGTTTTTAGGATAAACCCCACGTGCCTTAGATTGTCAAATTTGGATGAACACTTGCTTTTGGGACTCTATTTGGGCTTTCGATGGATGATTCTTGAAGTTCTTAGTTTGGGGATTCTAATTCTTGAATCAATTTTGGGACTTAATTGTGAAATTTTGAGGGTTCTTGAATCTTAGGTTGAGTCCCTAGGGTTTGGTTCTTGAGAGGATGTCAAAGAAAAGAGTGTATTTTTTGTGTAATGGAGGTTGAATTTTGTGATTATGGAGTCATAGGGTGAAGGTAAAATACCAAAATACCCCTCTAAAACCATTTAGGAAATGCTGGGTGACGATCTTTGCTGATAGGTCGTCAAATATATGATAACTTATCACACTAGGTCGTCACTCAGAGGATGATTTTTGTGAGTTACGGCCTTGGGATGATGTCATGGCTGATAGGTCATCACATATGTGATAACTTATCAGCTCAGGTTGTCACTTGTCGACAGACAGATATGTTGAAATAAAATGGGTATAACATTTTGCTCTAATCTCAGATTTAGGCAAAATTTGTATCGTTAGAAAACTAATACAAAGAGATTTGATTTGATATATAGTAGTACCCTCATTTCATCATATACATGGATTTATGGTTGATTGAATCTTACCCAAGTTTTGACGCTCACTCAAACTCGAACGATAGGAAAGCTTTTAACTCATCCTTGATTTTAGGGACCTCTATGATCTCAATTTATGCTGAAATAGGTTCCCACACTACATTATTGATTAACATGCCAAATTTTTATAGGATTTATGTCTTTTGGATCATCTACACATAGAAACGACAATTTTTTATTCTAGAAATACAGGGTGTTACAGTTAGCTAATAATGAGTATGTAAAGTACATTGATGAGATAGAAATCTTTATAGGGATATGATTATGGGTATTAGTACCTTGGTATATGTTAGTGAAAAGCTGTAATGGTTGATGATTATAATTGTTGGCAAATCACTGTTGATGGGAAATATGAAAAACCATGAAAAGAAGAAATTGGTTATGTATATATATATTTTCTTAGGTTTATTTAATCCTTTGATGCACTACCGGTGGCATGAGACACCGTGATGGGTTCTTTAATTTATGTTCTTTTGGGTGTACTCCAGGATGGTATGGGATATCGTGATGAGTTCTTTTACTTTAGGCTTTAATGGATATATATGCACCAACTTGGTATTCACGCAGTTGTACTTGTATTATTATTTCCTTAAGCTTTCAAATCAATTAATCCTTATTTATGATGGTATTGGCATTTATTACTATGATATATTGCATTATCATTCTAGCCAATCATTTATTTTATACAGTGATGATGCAGATAAGTCAGGTTCAATTTCGTACCTTTAATTAGAGATATTATCTTTCTTTATATCATCTTTATATCATAACTTAGCTCAGTCAAATGGTGATTCATACTAAGTACCTATTATTTTGGTACTCATATTAAACTTCTATATCTTTCTGGTGTAGGCCTGAGTATTAGTTGCCATCGTTGAGTTGAGTTCGTACAGTGTTGATCTTTCGGAGATAAGGTGAGCTCGTTGAGTTTTGAGTTGCTTAGTTCCCTCTATCCATATTAGTCTTTTGTATTCAAGACGGATGTATTGTCCATTTTAGACTTTTGGGTTGTATTCCTATTATCATACATAGATGCTCTTATACTTATATTACGAGGTCATGGGATTGTTATCCATATTTTGATTGTCTTCTTTTAGTGGAACACAGTTGATTATAATCGTATTTGTATACTTAGGCCAAGTTGGAAATTCTTATTAAAGTAACTCATTGCCTTAGCTCCGAGTTATGGTGTTAGATTATCTACTGGTGGATTTTTGTAGGTGTCATCATGACTCATGAATCGGGTCATTAAACATATACAATACCACTTAATAGTTTTGTACTAGTAGAGCTCATAACCATGAAAACACTATTGCATTACAAGTTTCCCATTGCTCATGCAATTATTCTCTACATATATCTCTACTACAAGCTCCTGTCACAATTCTATATTTCCTTTTCCATAGTAATGCAACCCTCATCGATCGGCTCCATACTCTATAATTCTCTGATCCAACAAGCTTAATTGGGATCAAAGTAGCTCCAGAAATATCTAATGTTCCTATAAATAAAGGATCACTTCGATCAATTTTTGGCATCAATTCTGATTTTCAAAAATTAGTTGAGGTAGAGATCGAAATTCAACTCTAATACAAATGGAATTCGCCAAGATAACACACAAAAAAATTAATGGAAACAACTGAAAATAGAGATCAACACTTTCACTGCAAAAGCTCCAAAATCCGCTAATAACGAAGATTGGGAATCCCTCCACAATAAAGATCTAAAATCTATTGATGTCTCTCCGAAACCTCTGCGATCGAAGTCTCTGATACCAAGATAAAATTGCTTATGATCAACTAATAAATTAAACAAGAATAGGTAGGAAAAAACTACATTGAAGAAGGAAATAGTTGTATCATTTTACTATGTGAAGAAGGAGAAAGAAAATAGTTACAATGAGTATCTAGCTAGCTATTTATAAACTTATGATAGCTTATTCTAGAAGCATCTAGAAGTTTCTATCAAACTAATTCACTTACTAATCATATAATCATATATTTCATTGAAACTAGTTACATTGTAATGTAACAGTAACCAGATCAATTAAACTATAATAGGCATAGCAAAAATAACTAACTCTAACCACTGATATATTGCAATATCTCAACACTCATCATGTCCATTTTTAATCATATCAATCATTCGTTATGATATTAAACTGAAAAGAATTCAATCATGATAAAATTAATTATACAAAATCATTCTTCATGTGAGTTTTTTTATAAAATCCGTTGACCAATCAACATAATCAATAATAAGCACATAATAATGAAATTTAGATAACATGATATGTCACCTGCTGTCCCTATAAGCTCTCGGCCAGTAGTGTGTCAATTTGGCCATGTCATAGAACTTCTTACAAGAATTAACAGGCAACACTAATATTGGTTTGTTTTTTTAACAGGTGTCTGGTACATGTATTGGAGCCCGATTAAATCTGGATCTATGCTAGAGAGTCCGACATTGAAGGTTAAACAACCCCCTTACAAAGGAGACTTTGTACCCAAGGGGACATGAATTCAAGATCATTTCATAAGGATGAAGGAGTACTTACCACTCTACCACAATCCTTGTTGGTCAAGCAACATTAATATTTAAAATAAAGTAGAACATAATAAAGAAGAAATGATTTTTATCATTAAAAAAATGGAATAAATAATAAACAGTTGGAAAGTAAAATACAAATATCCTTATTTAAGTAGATATAATATGTTTTAATTTATTTATTTAATTTGACTAAATGTGAAATTTAAAATAAAAAATAGTACTTTTGAGTTTTATAATCATAAATTAAAGATATGTATAATATATAATGATTTAATTTAATGTTGTGATTTTGGATAAGTCAGGTGATATGTTAAAACCAAAGAGATATTTTTTCAAACAAGTGGAAACAAATGGAATAGTATGTACTCCCTCCATTTTGATTTGTTTGTCTTACTTTTCGTCCCATGTAAAACATAATGTCTTTTTTTCTTTTCAGTGAAATTCTAACTTTCCACCCAATATATTTGAGACCACAATATTAAAGGTTTCTTTAGTATATTCTTAGCCTCTTTAATTTAATACTCCAAGATTCAAAAGTCTTTTTTTTAAATGACAAATACGTCCCTTATGTTTTCCATTATGTCCAAAATAGTCCCTTAGTATGCACTTAATAGTTTTTGTCCCTTAAGTTTGTCACAATTTAACAAAAAATATCTCTGAAGTATACACTTAAGAGGTTGTTGGGTATACCAGATAAGAAAATTTCACAACCCAATTTACGAATCATGATGGCACCAACTCTATCCCACTAATAGGTAAGTCAACACCTAGCCCAGAGCAATTCACAATGGGATAACTTTGTAAAAGTTCCCCAAAAAGGACCAAATAGGCAATTTAATACATGAATAAGCAAACAAATAGAAATAGTCTAAAGGTAGCCATAATATAGAAAACCATCCCACGACTTGGTAGAGCCAGTACAAGAGGGACTATAAATGTAACCCAAGTATAAAATAGTCAATACAATCTTGTCTCAAAGCTAGAGACTAGACACAAGTAAGATAGAAGGAAATAGGGTAACTATGACTCCAAGAGCTCACCCTATCTCTAAATTTAACACAACACGATCCTCAAATTAACGACGAAAACTAGTACTTCGATCTGCAACAAAAAAGGTACCAAAAAATAGTATGAGTACCAAAACCACGGGTACTCAGTAGGTATCATCAATCAACTGAGCTAAATGATGAGATAAATACGATAAAAATATAGGATAACATAACTAAGTCAAGGTAGAGACAAACTTGAATCAACACTAACATCGTTGTACATAAACAAGTAAACAACTTGAATAATAATATAACATAAAAGATCAAACACAGGCAATTATAACTACAAAGTTGCCCCCAAAAGCTAATAAGTGTGGAAAAGTAAATAACCCAACACAAACCCCATAAGATTGGAGAGTACACACAAAGATAGTATAACTAGAACCACCATCATTTACCAATTCCCAAGGCACAATCAGAATCTATCAATATCATGCCACATTACAACAATTTCACTTTCAAACTTAAAATCAATACCCATATCATCAATATTATCCTTTATAACCAACATTATAAGAATTAACATTGTTGATATCATACCACCAATACCATGATTAATATCTTAGTAATAGACAAATTTGAACTGGTAATTATATAATCAATATCATAATAATCTTCCAGACTAGAATCAGGCTATATGTCATCAATGTCATTAATATGTGGACTCGAATCAATAAGTATATAATTATATCATTATTAAAATTTAGACTAAAACTGGAAATTAAATCATTAATATTAAAATCAATACCCAAACTCAAATTGATAATCCGATAATCAGTATCATATACAATAGTAGAATTACTAGAATAATCAATACCATAATCACTAGATAATTAATAAGCCTCAACTCTCAATATTTAAACCATCATCACCATCAAGTGCAAATGTTTCTCAATATCACCTATATAAGAAATCTCAAGAATTATAAAGAGTTTCTAAAAGAGTTTTCAATAGCTAACCCAAGTCTTAGCCTAAGGTAGGTTAATGAGCCCACTTTAAAATCCTCAAAATCCATAATTAGGAAAATTCTACCCTGGACTAAGGTAAGTCATCTAAATCCCTTTTTATATGTCAAACAAGCATTAATTATCCCTAATATATCAATTCTACTCATGATCTAAGCAACTAAGACAAAGCATCTAAATTACAGTTTTCGAATATCCTAGAAGGTCCAACTAATCCAACTATTGCCAATTTAACTAGCAACACCTAAAACCCATTCCAAATCTAACATAATATCATAAACATACTATGACATAGCTCAATATATGAAGAAGGGAAAAGCTAGCTTACCTGAATGTCAAAGAAAGCTTGAGTAATCCACTAAATCACTGAATTTCTCTTTTGAGAAGCTTTCAAAAGATGCCAAGCTATCAAAATCACAATCTACTCATCCACACGGGAATAATGATATCCATATTGCACCATTGTACTTCGGGTCCAAAAGTCACACCAAAATCCCATGTGGATCCCATTTATAAATTTGTATCTTAGAAGCCAACCCAATATTTCCTCATGCTCAAAGAGTAATTACCCTTAAGAATGGGTGAAGTTTGAGCTGAATAGGGGTTAAAATCAAGCCACTGAGTTTTAGGGGTTTTGAACAATATATGGGAAAATCTACTATGAAATTAGAGAAATCTTACCACGAATTCAAAAGATAATCACATAATAATCATCACCCAAGCTTCCAAATCACCCACAAACTCTATGACATGGCCTAAAACTAGGTCATGTCATATGGATACCTCAAGAATACATGAACTGGAGGTAGCCCCAATAACCCAACCTAATCATCAATAACAATCACATGGGTTTGGTGAACCCCAACCATAAGATAAGATGGTGGAAAACATACTACAAGTCATAACTTAAACATGCCTAAACATTATAGATTTATCAAACTAACCAATATACCAAAGTCAACAGTCATCCACAATACCTTTATATAATTCGATGTTTAGAAATGTATATATCGGGATAGCCCCCCCCCCAACAATAGCCAAACTAAGTCAAAATAAGACTAAAAATAAGACTAAGTCTAAAGATAGGATATCAGGAAGGAATGTCTTTCGAAGTAAGAAAGCTCACCACTCTAAAGTCAATAAACGAACCACTTTGATCACTTAATCACTATACAGGGAGAAAAGATGATGCTCCAGCCCCTATGTTGCATGGGGAATCAGCGTCTGAAGATGGTTAAAAGTTGGAACACTAGCATGTAACTCAACGATAAAGATAAAATAGCATGATCAATCAATAACAAGTTAATATATCATATTCAACCATATTCACGATCTTATCCATACATATAGGTATATCACATGCTAAAAAAGTAAATAGGTCATAACAATATTCTGAAGCACTCAATCATGAGACAAAGTGGAGGACTTCAACCTTTCCACACTTAGATTCAACAATTCTTATTAGGTATGGGACTTCATTTTGTAGGAATACACTAGGACTGTTGTTGTTGTTGTTGTTGTTTGTTATTAGGTATGGGACTTCAAGAACATTTAGATATCACTTAGACAAAGGACTTTGACCATGTATACACTTATTAAGTATGGGACTCTAACCACATACACACCAATTCAAGCAAGGGACTTTAACCACACACTCATATTAATTTAGGCAATAGACTCTAACCACATGCCCATACATTAGACAAGGGACTCTAACCTCATGTCGTATTAGATAAGGGACTCTAACCTAAGCCATTTCCTTTAGCAAGGAAATTCAACCTTAAGATATCTCGTTGTGCAAGGGACTTTAACCTTAAGTTATTTCATTAGGCAAGGGACTTTAACCTCAATCTCTTTCATTAGGAAAGCTAAATTAACCTCAAGCCATTACAACTATCATTAATCAATATTAGGACTCCAACCCTTTCTCCATTCATCATCATCTATTCAATTCAAACATAAGGACTTTAATCCATTTAGACAATTTAACACTATATATGACCATATAGTCCATATGGGATCGTTTATTACTCAACCCTTTAAATAGGCAAATGCATTAATTCAATTTATGGTCTTCAATACCCTCACAAAATCTTCACATTTGATCAGCAATCTTATACCATATTTATACCACACTTTAGTTCAACACACAATTCAAGTTTATTTTTATGTTTAGGGACTTTAACCCTTCACTAACCATCAAACAAAAAGGGCATAAATTTAACTATACATGGCTCATATAACCTTTACAGTATCATTTAAAAAATATTCATACTTATTGGGTCATTTTCCTAGTTCAAAACATCACCAACATAAGACTAGACAATTAACTTAGATATTTTTACAAACATCTTATTTGCATGCCTTTATCAAGGCCATATTCATGGAAGAAATCATCAAGATTATAGTTACTCAAGACTCATATATTATACCACATACAACAAGAACCAACATATGCAATTCATCATTAATAACATGTATAAACACAAGTTTAAAAAAAAGTCCATATTATTCATCATTAGGCAACAAACCCTTTTTCATTTGATTTCAAAATCACCATGTACACTAACTAATTCAAGTGTAAAATACATGGGAATAGAGTTATATATCAAGGGGAAGAGTTACATGACTTATAAAACTTGATTCACCAAGATTCTTGACTTTACTTTGCCTCTTGAAGATCACCCTTGAAACACTAGACTCTAATTCTTCACAAATGAGTTTGAGAGAGTATTTAGGTCATTTGATCCATAAAAATGGATGTTTAGGAGGCTAAAAAAAATTATAAAGTAAGGGAAATTAGGGTTTTGAGTGTAAAAAATGACCGCAAGGCCCTTAGTTAAAACCTGGAAAATAAGCCCGTGCAGGGGTACCACTGACTTAAGAAACGTACCCTAGGGTATGAGTCGTACCCTAAATCATAACCTAGGCTTATCATAGGTAACCTACACTGGTTAGGGTATGAATACAAACCTTTGAGTCAAATACAAAGGGTACAACTCATACACTAACTCGTACACATCACTGGTACCCAAAATAGTCCATTTTGATTAATGCATCACTCTATACGATTGGTTTTGGTATGACTCGTATCTTACGGTACGAATGGTTGGAGGATAACTTATACATATCATAGTAAGTGACCCTAGCCATAATTCCTAGTGTATGATAAAGTAGGGAGAGATGGAGATGACTCGTATCCAAGGGGTACGACTTATGCCCCTAGCCGTACCTACCCTAGTGACATCAAATAAAGAATTTTTTTCAAATGTTCAAAGCCTTGGTATTCACTCCAATCCCAATATTATACACTCTTTAATGTCTAAGTATAAAGTGTATGGAAAAATAAATATGCATAATGGGTAAAAGGGGGCTTTTTATACCTTTCCCAGATGTTTAAGTATCGCTATTGCGACTTGACCCTCCCGATCGCCATATTTGGTGGCTTACAGTGCCAGTCACTATCATGACATTTAAATAATACCATGAAACTTAGTGATTCCAAAGGTATCATCATTTCAAGCCTTAGCATCGCTATCGACAATTGCACAAGATACAGTTGAGACTTAGAATTTTTAAAGTCTCTGCCAACCCCTCAGGATTCATCCAAAATCCCATATACACAAATGAACTATGATACCATACTAAATTTGCATTTCAAACTCAATTTTATAGTACAAATTTCCATCCGATGTCATTTTGACTAAAAATGGGTCTGACACCTATATTTCCTTTTCTTATCTTTTTGACCAATATGTCAAAATGAGTTTGGGTGCCTCGGGACCCAAACCAAAGCCCTTTTAACCTAAAATTTATATTTCGGATCTGTTGGAATAGTCAAAATTAGAATACAAGATCATTTGACAAAAATTTTTTCTAGGTGGCCATTTAGAACTAGTGAAGAATTCAACATAAGGAATTGGCTCTAAAAATCAAATGAATTGCTCGATAACGAAATTGTTAGTACCAATAAGTTATAAATGACCTGGGGAAGCTATAGGAATGATCTAATAGTCAAAATAATTTAAAATATGGGATATGACCGGAAGGGTCATTACCATATCCACTACTAAATAAATTTTCATCCACAAAAGTTAAGGACTAGGATATACTTGAAGGGTTGAAAATGAGAGGAAACTAGGTCTGCATCTTGATGTTCTATGGTTTCATAGCATTTTTGATTCGTAAAACAACGAAAATCTGCAAGTTACTTAGGTATTTTTGTTATATATGATATATTTTGTGTTGTGTTTTGTAGGAAATAAGGTTTTGGAGCTAAATAGGAGAAAAAATGTGAAAATTGAAGATCTTAGGACACCTAAGTGGGTTCCTATTCCCCGTAGGTACTACCTATGTAGAATAGGTGTAACAACATGTACTAGAAAGTTGAAATTCAGAGATTTAGAAGCTGAAGAAATTTGCCTGTCACCTACGGTAGACCACCGCCCCATAAGTGAGATAAAGTAGGAAGTTCAGAGAGTATTCAAAAGTTTTCGGTTTTAGTCACCTATGTTGGGATCACCTATGCCCCGTATGTGCCACTTACGCCCCGTAGGTGGTCACCAACTTTGATTTTTCCTTTTGTTTTGGATTGGTTTCCTAGGGTTTCCTTGTATTCTATAAATACCCTTTTTACGTCTCTTAGTTAATTTACGCACCATAAAAACTTACATATATTTGATTCCAAATTCAATTTTGATCTTGGGCTTTCTTTATTCATGACTTTGGTTGAATATTCAATTTAAGACTTTGGGTTTTATTTGTTGAATATTGTGATATTGATTTAATGCATTCAAATATGAATTCTATTGATTATTTCACAGCAATGAGAAGATAATTCCCTTTTCTAGGGTTGTAGGAACCCTGGTGAATTAATGAAGTAGGGGAAGTGTTCAATACTTCTAGATTATTGTTGCTACATTTATTGTGGTTTTCTTCACGCGTATTTATTTATTAATGATTCCAAATGTTAGGATCCCATCTGTATTTACTACGAACTCAAGAGGGAGGTAGAAATTGGGAAAAGGAGATTATAATAGTGATTTGAAGTTAATTGTCGAAATAAGTTATTCATCACTATATACTTAAAATAATTATCTTCATCTAATCAACTTAAGACAAGAGGATATAGACAAAATTGGGGTCCAAGGTACGAGTTAGTAAGGTGATGCTTAAGTGAGATTCCCCAAGTATGTCGAGAGGTTGTTGGTGATACATAACTTGATAGATTCTATATGCACTAAAATTTGATAGTTGGATTGAGCATGATAAACCTATAGAGTTAGAAGCTAGGGGAAACACAAGCCTAGTGTTTGCTTAGAATTTATTACAACCAAAGCATTCCACGTCTTGTTACTTTTCATTGATACAACTACAACACCCCTATTTGATTTCTTATTCTGCCCATTGATTTCAGAAAACTTAAGAGATAGTTTATGTATTCCCTATGGGTTCGACCCCAATCTGAGTTGGGTTACTATATTTTGGGAGATATCAAAATTTTGGTGCCGTTGTCGGTGAATATGGTGATTGCTGATAAAAGTTGTTGAAGTTTTTAGGTTTTTGTGTTTTGTTTTTAATTGGGTGTACACTAGTGTATGTGTAACACAAAGAGTAGAGGCAATCCCTAACTCCCACTTAATCTTGAACTGGAGAGAACTCTACAGTCGACTAGTAGGATGACTGAACATATTTGAGAAGGTAAACTTGAAAGAGTTTGGAATAACCCTATTGATATGCCTCCCCTCCCTGAGATGTCCAAAACATTGTTGATCAATGAATGGAGAAGTTATTACAAGAAGCTACTAACTAAAGGAGAGAAGTAGATGCTCAGGAAGTTGGCCAGCAAGGCAGAGACAAAAAGAAGATCATCGATAAACACTCAACGAAAATCGAGATAGAGTTAAAGGTGGTATAGCTCAAGTACTTTTAGCCTATCAGTACTTGCCACCTTATATTGATCCAGAGGAGGACCTAGGGTACGTTGAGACTATAGATATAATAACACTCAACTTACACGTCAATTTAAGTGCAAGGAGGTCGTCATCAATATATTTACCAAACTTTGGAATCGGGGTCGAATCCATGAGGAAGACTATAAGTGGCAATTAAATTAATTTCAAATGATAGATACAAGTTAAATTCAAACCAATGGTACAAAAGGATTAAATGGGGGGATAGGTTCCTACACTAGTGTCTTTTTTTTTCTTTTTTCTAGTATGAATTTAGGGCTATGAATAATTAGAGTTTTAAAAATTAAGCATGAATCTCAGGGTTATGCATTACTAAGGGAGTGTGACATGTAGGAGTTAGTAATCAACATCAATTTAGTAAATCAAATATGGGTAGCCTTGGTTATAGATTTTGATGCTAGTATTTTGACCAAATATCAAACTTTCACCCATTGATTTTTTCGAATACCTAATAGGAGTGTTCAACAATTGGTAACCGCAACCTTAATCTAGGCATCCATATTTCAAAGATGATACCCATGGCATAGTTAATTTCAACACCGTTATGTCTAAGATAGTTAAAATTTATCAAACTACACACATAATTGAATATCATTGCTTTGGTCTCCACATTCCTCTTTCAAGGATAATATGGATTCCTACACTTCATCCAAAACCCTTCTTTTGAAGATGGAAGTTTTAGCATAAAGTTGAAGTCATTATGACCTTTTACCATGAGGCGCACTTATTTATGCTAAAACTTTATGCCTCAAAGGTCATAATGACTTCACCTTTAGTCGCGACCACAAGTATCTCATTGCACATGTGCTATAATAATTTTACTACACCCATTATTATAAAACACAATACTGAAGAATGCATAAGACTTTAAAGAGCAATTAAGCAACAACAACTAATACTCTATAGGTGGCTCCATTTTTACCACAATTAAGCTATACTCCATTTGCCTCATTGCTCAAGAGGTGAAAAAAATTACCCACCTCACTTTATTCGCATGACATCCTCACAAAAAAGAGAATTTTCACATACCAAAGAACCAACTATGTTACAAGAAATTTTAAGTTCACAAACTCTCTCTCACACAAAAGAAATCTCAATGCAACAAGTGTCATACCATAGGCTTGCCCCCATATTCAATCACCACTACAAAGAAAGTAAAAGTCCGGAGATATTAAAGGACTTTATAAGATTGTAATGTAGGTTTGGGTTAGGGTAGGATACCATTTAGGAATAACATAGCTACACTATTCTTATAATATCTACATCACCCTTTGCAATTCTTCCTTTTTTGACTAAGGGTCACTCTTCTTTGTTTTCTTTCTTTTATTATGCCTACAATTTTCTTCCATTGTTCACCACTTTTCTTTCATTTCTTCTTCTTGTAACTTAAATGCAATTCATTCCTTTGTTGGATCCTTTATTCTTTTTTCTTCTAAACATTTGTTGTCAACTCTTAGGCACATTGGGCGTTTTACTAATATTTCGTGGCTCTAAACTTCTTTCCATCACTTTCACCATCCCCAACTTAGGCTTTATTCCTCAAGTTGAATTTTGAAGTTCAAGAAGGGTACGATACGAAAGAGGGATAAAAATAATGGAACACTACTTGTAATGTGTTTTCGAAAGAAAGGTCTAAAGGCACAAAGTGGCTACTAGGAATTGCAATCATGTATAGGAAGGCTTTTTTGGGCTAGAGTGGGTTCCAAAATCACAAGGATGGCCTAAGATCATTTCTCTAAAAAAAATACAATCAACATTAGCTTTATATGACTAACGAGGAAAGTTCTAGATAACACAAGTATACAAGGGATGAATGCAAAAACCTCACCATACATGGCATGCAAAAAGTCGCCAAGGAAGCTCAATTGTCCCTCCCGTGAAATAATTAGAGTATCTATTATTAATTACAAAACAACAACTTATGGAGCCACAAAGAGAGACAAAGATTTGTTAAAAAATTACTCACGTCCATGCCTTTGATTTTTGAAAATTTTTGGATGGAGGGGGTTGTTTGTTTTGATCTACAGTACGCAAGCATATCGCTACTCATATTTCGCCAATGATGTAATGTGATCCCAAATTTGCATTTTACAATGCCATAAGGACTTAGATTTCTCTTTCATTCTTTACATTTTTGCTATGTGTACTCAGAATTCCCCTGTATCAATGCATCAAACACAAACACGATGCTTGACCCTTATGAATGCCATCACTCAATCCTTCATAGGGAAAAGTTAGTCATACATCATCAAGATCAAAATAAAATTAATTTAAAAGAGAAATAAAAATAAAAGAAAAAATAATTTTAATGAACACTAACAATAAAATAAAAGAATGAAAATCCATAAAATATGGGCACCATAAAGGTGCCCAAAAATACAACATTTCAAACACAAAAAGTAAGAGTAGTATCCAAAATGTCATCCCAAGATAGCATCAAACCAAAATATCTAGCAACATATCAAAATAATACAAACATGGAGGTACCCCCAACCAAAAGAGTGCAGTGTCCCCACTGCATGTACTAGCAAACAAGAGTAGAAGGGGTTTCCCTGAATACGTATCAAGAGCTACCCTATTTCGCTGACTCTGCATCATCACCCTCAACATCCTCAGTTGACCAATGAGTAGGGGCCTCGTCCTCATTATCCATCCTAGGTGAAGGTAGTAAATGGTTAGGTTTGAGCACCTTAAAGATGCCCTTCACCCCCTTCTACAACTTCTGGAATAATTTATCTCACTTCTGCTCTCTCTTTACCATTTGCTCATATAATTCCTTGAGGTCCCTGTGTGATGTAGATAAGTTTGAATAAGCTCTCTCCAAGTGGGAAATAGTGGCTCCCTCCATTTCCTGCTTCTTCCTGTAATTTTTATGGTCAGACTTAGCTATATATGAGAGGCGAGTGGTGGAAGGCTCTCTTGGTCCTTGAGGCAATCTGGATACTAGCTTTTAAACCTCCCTCATTTGATCTGAGATATCATCAAGGGTATTGACTGATGAAGGTCTACAAAAATCTGTGTCCTCTTAGGTTAATTTTCCAGTGTCTTTCTTCTTTTTCTTCCTTTGGCCTGGGGAACCTTGACCTCTAAATTTTAGTTAGAAGATGCAAGGACTTGGGAGCACCCAGGTATCTATAGCATACTCTTCCACCTATACCCTACTACATTGCTCTGTGTATGGGAAAGGAAGATAATTTGTACCTCCATGATTTTTAATGTACCTCTATTTTGAATACATAATTTTTCCCACATTCAGGGAGATGCCAGAGAGAAGACATGTCACCATCTGAGCTCGCAAGTTTGTAACAATGGTCTACAGAATGTCAGTGAAAGTATGGCCTAAACTTTGAAGTCATTCAGCAGAATGTGTCTTTTGGTAGTGGCCCAGGGAACATCCTTACCGGGACATAACATATTTTCCATCCAAGTCCCTGGCTCGCATGATTTTGCATAGAATTACTCCACGTTAGCATTTTGGGAGTCCATACACCTCGTTGATCCGCTCTGTCCCAAAGTTTACTTGCTTTTCCAAAATCATCATTACTGGGTTTATGAAAGAATCTACACTTAAGTTAGAGTAGAATTCATGCACCCAATGCTCATTAGCAACACAGGGTTTCTGGGAGAAACATCGCCACCCGGTTTAAGTGATTCAAGCATGAAAGCTTGGGAACTTTTCCTCTACTTTTTCCAAGCTTATACCACTTTCTGGGAGTAACATAGTCCTATGCAAATCCGTATTATTGAGGTTCTAGCATTCTGAGGTCATGAATCTAGTTTTGTCAAATCCCTCAATTTCTGAGGCATAGATCTTGTAAATAATGTACTTAGTTTATCATTAGTTGTATCATATCTAAATCAAATAAAAAAATGCATGCAATAGCATTATAGAAGTTTTTGGGGGCAGAAATAGATGTGCAAAACTTTTTAATTCCTACAAATATTACCCTCTGGTATGGAAATCACGGAACAATAACTGGGACCACAATGATGCAATCACATTCATTGGAACCGTGATTGCGGTACCTGAGATTGTATTTTGAAATTTTACACTTCACTTAATGCATATAATTTTAACTCTACAATCATGTTCTACTAGGCTCGGAAGCATTAAGATTAAGTGACATAGTCCTAGTTATCAAGATTATGCCCCTAAACTCAAAGAATTTAACATGTATTTCATAGGGGCATTGAATCGAACAGAATGTGTACACACTCATTTCAACCATTTAAACCATAAATTTTAGGTACTCAAGACTTTCCCATGAGTGTGTACACCAACTTTTATAGCTAATCACTCCAGTAGTCAAAAATAAGCATGCATTTAACAATGAAAGCACTATTTTAGGCCATTCTGTATGCTATGACTACCAAGCATTCAATTATAATGAAACTGAGGAAATTTAGACAACTTACTAAATTATATGATACATGGGATGAATTGATACTTGGATATACAAGTCAAGGCCACAAATTTGAGAGAATTTAAAAATGAGGCACAAGGGAAAATGGCATTCGGATGGTTTTTTTAACTGATTCGACTGCGATCACGGTACTAGTGCTGGAGTAATGGTTATATGGCTTTCATGATCGCAGTGGCACGGAATACGGTTGTGGTAACTGAGACCAGGAATCTAGTCTTCTGCACTTCCTGTTCAATCCAAATTGCCAAATTCATACTTTTTTTTTTTAAATTCAGTCATAATTCCTTTGAGCACCATGTATCATAGATTATGCACACATAAACCAAACAAAAATATATTATACCATGCATAATGAAAATGGATATGTTCCACTAGTAGTGGCGTGATGGGTTGCCTTCAATAGAGCACTTAGTTTAATGTCTTAGCAAGACGTCCCTTCCACTTCCTTTTGTGCTTCCACTTAGAAGATTTGAATCTCCATCTTAACTGTTACTCCATTATGTAATGAGCGGAAGAGGGACAAAAGATTTAGATCTTCCAAGATGAGGCTTAGAAAAGGTGTTGAAATGATAAGAAAGCTTCGATCTTTCCATTTTAAAGATTGAACTTTTACCCAGCTTCACATCAAATTTCTGAATTTGTTCTTTGGGTAAAAGTGAGAAAATCGTTAATCTATTCCATTCACTTCAAAAGTTGAGTATCTTGGCCTTTGATGGATGGGATTCCATGTGCTCCTTTGGAATGTCACACTCCAAAATATAAGAGTCGAACTCTTACTTCCCACAATCCACCATTTGTTTGGAGGCATGTATCCTCATCACATCTTCTATGAATAATGTTGAAAAGTAGTTTGAAGGAGGTCCAACCCTTAATTCCAGGTTAGCCTCCTCCAAAGCATCTTCACCCCGGAATGAGTTAGCGCCCTCATAAGAGATTTGCTTTGCTTCTTATTGAGACTCTAGCACCATTCCTTTTGTTGTGGCTTATTCTTCCTCATATGACTCGATTGATTGGGAAGTCAGTGAGGAGTCTTATCTACCTAGATCATCATCGTAGCTTTGTTTCTCTTCTTGTTGAACCTTCTTTTGGGAAATAGGCAAGGTTGTGAGATTTGCAAGAATGTTGTTTTTGCCTAATTCCCATGCCTTGACATTTACCCAGTCAAAAATCCCATAACATTGATATAAGTCTTGTGCATTCTCCTCAGTTAAAGTCTCTTAATCCAAAATAGCTTGAAGCATCGCTCCAAAACTAGTGGGTCGGGTTTATTTATCTTTCTTCTTCTCATCATAAGATCTGTTAATCTCATAAAAAGAACGAACAATTAATTAGTATATAGAGGGAGGGGGAATTTAGACAATCATCTCAATGTCCATATCGACCACTACATAACGAGCACCTATAATTCCTATAGGGAGTATAATTAAATCTCCCCAGAAGTGTGGTCATTTATAGAATAAGTATGGGTCATCAGGATAGGAATCCCAATTACCGACATCATACTTGTTGGAAGATGCCATTGAGAAAAATAAAAATCAACTAAAATCTACCTACAAATAAAAATCCTAAACAAATGTATACAAGCTTGAATTCAAGCAAGTAAACAAAATTATCAAACGAACTTACTGCACAAAATTATTTCCCGGCGACGACGCCATTTTTTATAATGCTCAACTTACACACCAATTTAAGTGCAAGGTGGTCTTCGTCAATATATTTACCAAACTTTAGAGCCGGGGTCGAATCCACAAGGAACAATGTTAGTGGTGATAAAATTAATTTGAAATGATAGATACAAGTTAAATTGAAACCAATGGTACAAAAAGATAATATTAGGGGATAGGTTCCTACACTAATGTTTCTTCTTATTTTTTGTTTTTTAAGTACAAATTTAGGGCTACAAATAATTAGAGTTTTAACAATTATGCACGGATCTCAGGGTTATCCATTACTAACGTAGTGACATGTGGAAGTTAGTAATCAACATCAATTTAGTAAATCAAATATAGGTAGGCTTGGTTATAGATTTTGATTCTAGTCTTTCGACAAAATACAAAACATTCACCCATTGATTCTTTCGAATACCTAATAGGCGTGTTCAACAATTGATAGCGGCAACCTCAATATAGGAATCCCTATTAATAGGATGATACCCATGGTATAGTTAACCTTACATTTAGCCTTATGTCTAAGATAGTGAAAATTTAGCAAATTACACACATAATTGAATATAATTCCTTTGGTTCCACATCCCTTTTTCGAGAATGATATGGATTCCTACACTTCACCCAAAACCCCTCTTTCGAAGATGGCGTTGTACTTTCTAAAAGCGTGGATCTTTCACTAATCAAACCCGTGTGGATATTTGGGGCTTTCACCCATCAAATCCAAACCAAACTAGTATAGCAATGTAAAACCCATAAACATGAACTACCAATTAGATGCTAAAAATAACAACCCATACACACTTAAACCCCTATTCACACATAACCCCAAGAGGGAGATTTAGCTACACATAAGATAACTAAGAACAAATATACCCATAATCTCTATTGAAATAACTTGTTGAAGATCAAAGCGAATCTTACTTCAAACTTGGATCTCCCACAATAACAATAATGGAAGTAATAAAATCTTCCACTTAGAATGTCTCTAATGTATTCTTCACCCAAAATTTATACAATATTTTCTTCTCCAAAAATGGAGGCTATGAAGTCTAGATCTAAAACCTAAATATTAAGGAAGATGGAATATGATAAATGATACGGTTTGAGTCATTTCATGTATATTGGGATCAGCCGCGTGCATTTCCAATTTTCCCTTGGGCTGAATATTTCCAATGAGCTATAATCACACCAACTTAGCTGTCACTACCATTATGAAACCGCAACTAACTCATGTAACCATATTTGATTGACCTCGGCTTGACTGCCACGATCACGGTCATCAGACCGTGGCTGCGGTACCTGAGGATCTTCTGTTGCAGGTCTTCAGCTACACTTTTTCTTCTCTCACTTTTGATTATTTTAAACTCCAATCCATATCTTCCTATCTTTTCAACTTTGTACCTGCAAAGAGTGGATATTAGTGTATTTACTCATGCATATGTATCATTTATTCATTCAAATCAAGCCAATGTTCATGAAAGTTGAGTGAAAATAAGTGGTAAAACCACCATTCATCAAGAGAAAGGAATTATCATTCCTCCTATTTTTCCATGGGGTGTGAAGTTGTGTGAAGTTTGACATTACTAGAGCCATGATCAAGCTCTTAAATATGAAAAGTGTATATGTAGGCTTGCCTATAGATGACAAAAATATGTACCTTACAAACTTTATTAGGATATGAACTTCATATACTAGAATGGGTAAATTTGGTAGCACTAAGACTCAGATTGTTCCTATTCTCATTGACTGGTGAAACAACTTGTGGTAAGGGGGAACTTCATAAAGGATCAATCACTAATTGGAATCAGTTGCAGTGTAACTTTTTAGTCAATGGATGAGGTATATTATTTAAGGTAGTTACACTCTGAGTCAATGTATGAGGCATGATTTCAATTAAAAAGAAGTTGATAATGGTTCCTAACCACAGGATTTTGGGGCAGAGCTTGATTTAGATTTTCTATCAAACCCTTAACAATAGTTTGAGAGTTATGGAGACATTATTACTCATGGAACATTCACGTGTATACGGTGGGAGACAGCATTTGATATTTTCAATAAGATTTATCTCCCCTACCAAAAATAGAATACTTGGGAGGTAGAGAGAGGCACTGGCACATATGATATTGGTGCTTCCAGTGAGCACATTGTTATTAATAATACAGGGGTATAAGAAATTGGTCAGCTAAGGACAAAGGTTGGATTATTAATAAAGAAGTTTGGAATGAAGAATTCTAAGAAGGTAAATGCAGTTGACTCATAGGGTAAGACATCTAGATCTTATGATTTTGATTTTGAAAAAAGGCAAAGACATAGATCAAGATTTGGTAGATTTCTGAGCGAAGAGGCAAGGAAACCAAGGTTTGAACTATTATGGGGATCCGTAAAAAGATATGAGGAAGGAGTAGGACAATGAATAGAAATGCAGGGATGATTACAAGGAGAAGGGTGATATGTATGTTCCACTAGGCAGTTATGACACTAAACAATAGAGGTTATGTTGTCCAAGTTGGTCAAAAGTTAGGAAAATCAGAAAAATTGCCTTAAAGAGATTAAGGCAGATATCTCAGGATTGGAACAGAAGGTAGAGTCGCATGCCATTGGAATATAGTAATTAGCTCATTAGTTTGGACAAAAATCTACAACTTTGAATTAAAGGTAGTCAGGCACCCTTCCGAGAAACATAGTGCAAAATCTTAAACGACGGTCATTTCTAGCCATTATCATTCAGAGTGGTAAGAAAACTATTGATCTATCTTTGCCAACTATTAATGAGACAAAGAATGATAGTGATGTGGTTTATAAGGCACTTGAAGCATAATAAAAATAGGCTATAGGTGGTTATGGTAATGTTGAGAAGGATAAAGGTTAGGGAAAGGTCGATGAGTCAGCAGTGAAACAAATTCCATGAACTCTCCCACATTTTCCTCAAAGGATGAAATAGAAGAAGGAAGAAGGAAAGTTAAATAAGTTCATTACCATGCTGAAAGAGTTGAGCTTGAACATCCTTCTTCTTGAGGAACTTGACCAAATACTTGGATACGCTAAGTTTATGAAGGAGTTTGTGACGAAGAAGAGAGCTTTAAGTTTTGAGGATGTTAGTGAGTTGCACCACAGTAATGCAGTTACTTTGAGATATCTAGATTAAAATAAGGGTGATCCTGGAACATTCATAATTCCGTACACCATAGGGACATCCAGGTTTGCTAGAGGATTGTGTAACTTAGGAGCCAACATTAATTTGATGTTGTTGGTAGTGTTTTAATTATTTATCTTGATCCCCTCAGAACCTACAACTATGTAGTTGTTGATGGTAGATTGCACTGTCGATAAACATGAGGGCATATAGTTTGATGTTTTAGTAAAGTTAGACAACTTCATTTTTCTGGTTGACTTTGATTTCTTTGATTGGAAAGTGGACTTCAAGGTGACCATAATCTTAGGAAGACCTTTCATGGACATAGGTACAGTAATAGTTAATACGGACAAAAGGGAGATCCAGTTTAGAGTGAATGAAGAGAAGGTCACATTCAATGTTCACAGAACTATGAAGTAGTCGACTGACATGAGGGTGATAATGGTTATACATTGTGTTAGTGACTCAAGAGGCCAGTCCTTTGGTTACCGTGATGAATTTTGAGTAATCAAGGTACCCACATTGTGCCACAATGTTAATCAAGCGCTAAATAGGACGAAGCCTATGGGCTTATTAGTGAAGTCTGAGTAACCAACATAGCTACATCATCTCTCAATGTTAAATTAATCATTGGGTGGGAGGCAACCTACTATTTTTGTGTTTATGTTGTTTTTTCCTTTTTGTAGGTCTATAGAATAAGGAATAACCTGAAAGACAATAAATTCAAGATAATTTCAGAATATTCCTGGTAAGGGGACTCGTTGACCCACTCATAGTGGTCATAAGTCCTACCTAGGCCAGGTAAAGTTATGTAATAAATGTCAAAAAGAGATTTTGAGAACTTTTAGGATCTCTGAATAATTATATATGAACCCACTTGTGGTATTGTAAATAACAATTATGACCTCATAAGTGTTTCTACAAATGACAGAGCATGACATTCAAAGAGCCGGAATGAGCCTAAGATTCTAGGCCACCTACGACCTTTCTCTTAAGGGACATAGGTGCCACCTACAGACAGTAAGTTGCTCCGTAGGTGTCCAAAATTTTAAGCCTTTTTATTAGAAAAAATTGGGCTTACCCGACCCAACCAACCTTAAAATCGTCCACCCTTAAGGCTTTTTAAGCCTCAAACCCGACCCAAAATCTCTATTAAACTCAAATTTTCTAACTCCATCTCAAATTCAACTATCCAACTTCCCCTACACTTTATATAAGGGAAGAACGCATCTTGTTCTCAGTAAAAATGCATCCAATTGTAAGTATTATACATTCAAGTTAGGTTTTCTCTTCACCTTTTCATATTTCATTTCTGGGTCTCCAAATCAAAGGTAAAAGTCTTGGCTCAAATAGAATTATCTTATGATAAACTAAAACTAAGTGAGTTGGTATGTTTAATTCTCACAAACTACATAAAACCAACAAACTTGTGCATAGGAGCCTAGAATTAGCCTATATGCAGAAAGTGGTGCATTGTTCTTAACTAATTTTTTTGTGATCATGCTCTAAATAGAAGTGAAAGTTTGATTGGTTGAGAAAATCCAAAAGTCTTTCATGCCACATGTGTGTTTGAACTTTGATTCTATTTATATGTACAAATATTGGACTTGCTTGGGTTGAGTACAAGTTATAGGGATGTAAATTTTAGGAAAATTCAAAGTCTAATAATTTAGAGTTTTTCTTTAAATTTTGCAATCTCTTACTCTCATTTGGGAACTAACACTTGATTTTTCAAGTATAATGGCACCAAAGGCTTCCAAAAAGAAGGCAGGTCCATCAAGTCAACAAGATAAATCCCTTGAGCACAGTAGCTCAATGGAGGAGTACCTGATTGCCCCGATAAGAGAAGTTCTCCCATGGACTGTGTAACAAAGATAAGTTGCATCCGAGAATATTGTTGTAGACACTTTGGGAATCCAGTTCCCAACAAAAACATAGTGAGGTAGACAACCTACTTATACTTAGGCTAAGGCCCAAGTAGAGGCCAGTCGACCAATTTCAAGCCGAGGATGAAGTCAGCCAGGATGTCATCACCACATTCTTCCTAGTCTGAGTAGAGAGAGTATGAGGAGGAGGAGGAGGTGAAGTTAGAGTTACTAGCAGAGGACCCCCAATATGGGGAGGGGTTACAGGATGAGTCCTTAGTAGTAGTTCTCAAGCCATCATCTAGAGTAGCTTAGTTTAAAAAGGGTACAACCCAAATATATCATCAGTTGCCAGCACCATACATAGAGCCGCATCTCAAACTAATAAGAAGTTCAACCCTACTTACTTCTCGATTTATCCTATTGATGATGTGAACACAAGGTTGTGCATAGAGATGTTATGGATGATTTATGATGAGACATCTTTGTGACTAGGTTAGGACAACAAAAGAGAGCTATTTGAGAAGAGATAAATTGAGTTATCTATTTTAGATGGAGAACAACTTTTGCAGGGTTTGTTTGATTGTTATCAGCTAGGGTAGTTGACTAGACCCGAGGGTTCATATAGTCAAGTATTAATTTGGGAGTTCTATGCCTCCTACTATGCTACAGTATCTTTGACCACACCTAGAGATAGTAGGCATACAGAGCAGCCCCAATTAGAGCATACACTAGTGAGAGCTGTTATGGTTGATATTTTAGGGGTGGCCATCTACTGACCTCTCTTTGGCCCTGATTATATAGCTCCAGTATCTACTACAGAGTCTGATTTTAGATTGATATTTATGTAAGACAGATACTCTATGCAAGATGATGACCATAATATACAGAGGGTAGGGTTTTTTAGCTGGATCGACCATTATATTTCATACCTTGGTGAGGTGGCCCCTGGATCAATAAAAAGGGGCATATTAAGAAGGTTGTGCTAAATTTTGCCGCTATGTTTTCGTGGGAGGTGGTTCGCTATTGACTATGTCCAACAGCTGTAGAAAAATTGCTTATGTGGTATGGTGTTGCATTTATCTTGAGTCTAAATTAAGGTTCTGATATAGGCTTTGCAGCTATTATCAGTTATCAGATACATGTGTGAGATTTTGGTGAGTTGAATATATTACCCTTTCCTTGCCTTGTCTAATAGTTGTGTGATGAGGATGGTTTACCTAAAGTTATGGGTGTTTATGAAAGATTTGAGGTTATAGGTGTGGCCTATATTAGTTTTATCAAGGATTTGGCAAACCTGTTCTTTTCTTCAAAGACTTGTAGGCCTTCAATAGTGATTCTAGCCCAATCTAAGGGCCCATTTGTTCCTGCAAAGCCTAGTGATATATAAGGTGTTGATGTAGATATATGTATAGATTTTGAGATAAGTGAGAAGAGATAGGTGCTTGAGATGAGCACTTAGGGAGAGGGGACCCCGACCATGTCTACTTCAACCCTGGCCTCCACTTCTGAACGTATTGGGGTATCTCCTAGGCACCATTGCCGTACTCCCAATTCTATAGCTCTAGTGCTTATAGCGGTACCTCAAGACTTCTTACAACACCTTGTAGAGAGGTAGGAAGAGACCACAGCCCAAATGACTGATACAGAGTTCGAGATTGACACAAGTAGATCCAGCCTTAGGTTTGGACGACTTTGGAGAGTATAGAGACTTAGATTTGGGCTACTATGAGAGATGAGATGGTAAATATGAGGGCCTAGTTGCATTTTCATATTGATGCTTTTGAGATAAGGTTACATGTCATGACCCAATTTATCTGTCAAGATGGCGCCTAATCTATCCTGCCAGTAGGTAAGCCAAACCGTAACCTAGAGAAAAATACAATGGGTTAACTTGGTAGAGATGCCCCAAAAGGCCCTAATAGGCAATACAACACAACAAATAAGCAAGACAATTGAAATAGTTTAAGGGTAGTCACTACATAAATACCACCCCAAGACTTGGTAGAGATAGTATAAGAGCATCAAGTATAATAATATAACCCAAGTACCTAGAATTGTCAATACATTTGTCTCGAAACAAAAGACTGAATATACAAATATAGAAGGAAATAAGAGACTCAAACTCCAGGACCTCACCCTATCTTTGAACATCAACATGGCATAAACATGAATTAACGGCAATAACTAGTACTCGAATATGCACTAAAAAGGTACTGAAGTGTATTAGGAGTACAAAAAACAATGGGTACTCAGTAGGCATCATCGACCGACTAAGATAAGTCATGATATAAATATGATAAAATGCAAGATAACATAACTAAATAAAGGTATAGAAACAAATCTGAATCAGCTCCAACATCGTTGTGCATAGATAAGTAAATAAAGCAGAATAACAAATTACTGTAACATAAAGCATCAACAAATGCAATCATAACTCTAAAATTAGATCCCATACACCAATTGGTGCAAAAAAGTATATAACCCATTGCAAACCTCAATAAGCCTGAAAGGTACAAATAAGATAGAATAACCCACCATCGTTATTTATCAACTCGCATAATACCATTGGTTCATCCAACTCTTGACACACTATAACCATTAATTGTCCATATTCATCATTTGTAAATAAGTCAACACTTAACAAGTATCCATCATGTAGAAACTAATCTTCATATATCATTAAATCATTCTTTATTAATCAAACATCACTTATCAACTAATCATTAATTATCAACTAACCAATATTTAGCAACTAGCCAATATTTATTAGCTAACTAGTATTTAGCAATTAGTTAATATTTATCAACTAACCAATATTTAGATACTAGAAAATATTTTGCAACTAGTCATTATATCACAAGATTATATTCATATCATACTACATTATAACTATTTCTTCATTTTTGACTTAGCTAGTTTGTCAATCTCACACCTCCAATGTCATTATATCATAAGTATATCATTATAGTATAATACGTATAGACAAACACGTATCGGTGTGGATATTCAATAATATCCTCATAATATCATCACAATCATCTTTCGGTCTTGTCGGGCATGTATAAATAATCATAATCAACCTCTAGCCTTGTCGGGTATATTGAATCATAATCATCCTCCAACCTTGTTGGGAATATATAATCATAATCATCCTCCGTCCTTGTTGATTATATATCATCATAATCATCCTTCGACTTTGTTGTGTATATGTCTTCGTAATCATGCCCCGTCCTTGCCGGATATATATCTTCATAATCATCATCCATCCTTGTTGGGTATATATCATCATAATCATCCTCCGCCCTTGCTGGATAGATATCATCATAATAATCATCAATACCATAGCCAACCTCCAGATTTTTACCATTATAAATAATTAATATAATGATCAATATGGCCAATAGCATAATCATGAAAGTATTTAACAACATAACCATGATCATAATATATTAACATGATCAATAATCATAATAAAAATCTTGAATTCTAGCATAACCAATAGCATGATTGCCAACATAGTAAATAAGAACGATCTTTGGCATAATCACAAGCATATTCAATAATATAGTCTATAAGCATTCACTTTAGAATAATCAATAATGTATTCATCAATATAGTCATTAATCATAACCTCTAACATAACCAATATGTACCATCAAGCATAGGGAATACTTGTCAATAGCCTAATTAATGGGTTATCATTATCATAAAAGATAGATTATTATTAGCTCTGTCAATATGTAATCCATAGAATAATCTATAGCTCATTCATACCGTAATCTATAGCATAATTTATGTCTTAATCAATATCATAGTCAAGGGCTCATTCAATAGTTTATTTGATTGCCCAATCAATTGCCAAATCAATAGCATACTCAATGGCTTATCAATAAAATAAGCTTAATCAATAACTCCTTTATGGCCTAGTCATTAAACATTACTTTTAATGTTATTCATCAAAACCAAAAAAGTACCAAGGAATCTAAATATCACAAAAATAACAATCATCCTAGATGTACACAAGCGTATTAAGGGTCTTTAGTCACTATCACAATTCTTGGCCTAAGGTGGGTCGAAGTACCCACTTCTAAATCCCCAAAATTATTTATCAAGAAATATCTACCCCAAACTAGGCTAAGGTGTATAAATCCATTTTTAGATGTTAAACAAGACACAACTAGTCGTAGGGTGGCAATTCCTCCTAATACAGAGCAACTAGATCAATTTCACCTATGGTTAGCCAATTTGAGAAAGTTAAATCCTAACTCAAGTAACCAAGAAAATCCAGTCATTAATGGAGTAACTAGGGTAATTACACCCTAACAAGAGCCTACGAGGTGAATTTCACCTAAGATAAAAATAACTACTAATCATGCCCAAAATAATAGTCAAAATAGACTAAATAGTCCCACTAATCCCAAGTATTTAAATTTATCATATCAACACCTAAAAAGCCATCCCAAATATAAACAATAAATTAAACATATGATGAATTAGCTATATCTAAAAGGGTAAAACCTAGCCTGCCTGGGCATTGAGGAAAGCTGATAAGATTTGCTAAATCACCATTTTTCTCTTCCGTGAAGCTTTCATAAGATGCCAAGCTATGAAAATCATATTTAACTTATTAATACAATAATAATGATACCCATATTGCACTGTTGTGCTTCGGTTCAAAAAATCACATCAAAACCCCATATGAGTTCCCCTTACGAAAATCGCATTTCCAAAACCAACCCAACCTTCTTACATGCTCAAGGAATCGTTACCCTAATAAATAAGTGAAATCCAAGCTAAACTGGGCTAAAATGAAGCCCTTAAGTTTTTTTTTGGTAGGGAGGGGAGGGGTTAACAAAGATTCAAGAAAATCTACCAAGGGTGAATTCTTACCTCAAATCAGAAGATAATTGCAGAAACAAATGTTAATCAAGCTTCCTAATAACCCACAAGCCTAAATCCCACTTAATCTCACTCTATAGTGTTTAAGCCCTTAATAAATGGATGGGAAATGGCTACAATCATAGAATAAAGGGTCTATTTATACCTAGCCAAGGCCCTCGGGTTCCACTATTGCGACTCATGCTATAGCAATCACAATATCTTTCCACTGCCACTTGACTCGCGATTGCAACCAGCAGTATGCAATCACAGTGTCTAGGACTGCTTGAATATGTTGCAATTATAGTACAAGGAGCCGCTGTGAAGGTACTCCAAAAACGTGATGTACGAGAAACCTGATGCACCAGATTTTTCCAAGTCCCAAATAGACTTTAATCGGGAGCCTAATATTCATTTGGAATCCCATTTATACAAATAAACTATGTAGCCACACCAAATCGATGTTCCTAATCAATGGTACAGTCGAAATTTCCATTTCATGTTGATCAATGAAATATGGGTCCCACACCCATATTTTATTTTCTTAACTTTTTGACCAATAGGTTGAATTGAGCTCGGGTGCCTTAGGATTCAAACAAAAGGTCCACCTGGCCTTAAATTGACATTCTGGAGCTGCTAAAATAGTTAGAATTTTCATTGGAGGCTTTTTCGATGAAGTTTTCACTCGGTGGCCTTTTGAAACCATTGAAGACTTCAAACTATGAAAATGGTCCAAAATCTAAACTAACTGATCTGTAGCTGAACTATTATTTCCAGCAAGTCATAAACATGTTTGGGAAACTATAGAGAAGCTCTAACGGCAAAAATTAGTAGAAATATGGAAAATGATCTAAAGGAACTTTTGTCCATGAATGTTAAGGATTAGGATGCAACTGAAGTCTCAAATAGGTGAGGATACTAGGTCTGCATCTTTCTCTTGGTTTCCAAAGTAGCCTTCTCTACTGAGTGGTTCCTTTGCTGAACCTTAACTACAGGAATCTCCAAAGTGCATAACCGCTTAACATCACTAGCCCAAATAAGCATCAGTTCCTCTACAAAAGTCAGACACTTATCCAACTGGAATGAGTCCCATTTAAGCACATAAGATAGATTAGGAATGTATCACCACAACATGGAAACATAGAAAACTGTTCTGACAATAACAAAATCTGGAGTTAAAGATAACTCATAGTCCACCTAACAAATCATGCAAAGAATCTCAAAAGGTCCAATATATCTAGGGATGAGCTTAAACTTCCTCCCAAACATCATCGCACCATTCATTGGTGACACTTGGAGGAATATTCGGTCACCAACTCATAATCTCAAGCCATAAAGCCTACGGTTTCCATAAGCCTTCTACTTACTCTGAGCTAGTCTTAACGTGTCCTGAATTACCTTAACTCTATCCAATGACTCCTGAAGCAAATTAGTACCACGGGGTCAAATCTTAGAAGTCTTAAATCATCTAATAAAAGAATGCCATCTCCTACCATACAAAACCTCAAATAACGCAATCTCAATACTAGAATGATAACAGTTGTTATAAGAAAACTCTACTAAGGCTAAGTACTCCTCTCACTGGCCTAAAAAGTCCATAACACAGGCTCAAAACATATCTTGAAAAACCTATATAGTTCTCTCAGACTGTCCATTGATCTACAGATGGAAGGATGTACTATGATATACTTGTGTACCCAAATCCACCTGAAAAGCTCTCTAAAATATTCAAGTAGACATGAAACCTCGGTCTAAAATAATAGATATGGGCACAGCATGAAGATGGACTATCTAACGCATATAGATGCGGTCTAACCTCTTGGTACTGGAAAATATCTGAATAGGAAGGAGATGTGTTGACTTGGTCAATTGATCAATAATGAACCAAATACCATCAAAGTGATGAGTAGTACGGGGTAAGACACTAATAAAGTCCGTGCTAATTTCTCCCACTTTAACTCGAGAATGGGAAATCTTTGAATCAAACCACCTGGTCATTAATGCTCATTATTTACAAGCTAAAAACATAGGAAATAAGCTACAAAATCTACCACATCACTCTTCATGCAAATTCACCAATAGTGTTGTCTCAAATCTCTAAACATCTTGTCTGTACTCAAATGAACAAAATATCTAGAGTTGTGATCCTCGTACAGAATCAATTGAATCAAATAATCAATCCTCGAAAACCAAATGTAGCCATCAAATTGTAAAACACCTTAAGAATCTATGGTGTTCTTCTAAGACTCACCACTCAACACCTAATCACAAAGGAAGTGAAGCTTACTATCCTTAAACTGATGATCCCAAATTTTCTAAAAAAGCAAAGACCTCACCTCAATATTAGCAAGAATTCTCCTATGGTCTATAATATAAAAGAGGAATATCAAGTTGGCTAAGGAATGAACGTCCCATGCCAACGGCCTCTGAGAAACTTAAAATACAATGAAAGCTACACATACTCACTATCTTCTGACTTAAGGCATCTGCTACGACATTTGCCTTACCTGGATGATACAAGATAGAGATATCATAATCCTTAAGTAACTCCATATATCTAAGTTTTCTAGTATTAAGATCTTTGCAGGTCATAAGATGCTAAATACTATGATGACTAGTGAAAATCTCACAATGCACACTAAAGAGATAATGTCTCCAAATCTTAAGTGCAAAAACTACTACTTCCAACTCTAAATCATGAGTAGGGTAGTTCTACTCATAAACCCTAAGTTATCTTGAAGCATAAGCAATAATAACCATGTTGCATCAAACTACAACCTAGAGCAACACTAGAAGCATCCCAATACACAGTGAATCCCTCACCCTCAACAGGAATATCTAGAATAGGAGATGAAGAAAGGAAATTATTTATCTTTAAAAAGCTTGACTTAAACTTCTTGGACGATTGGAAAGGAACCTATTTCTGAGTCAATCTAGTCATAGACGCTGAAATAGTAGAAAAACCTTCGATGAATCATCTATTATAACCTACCAAACAAATAAAGCTACGAACCTCAGTCAAAGATATAGGTCTAGCTCAATCACAAATCACCTCAATCTTACTTGGATCTATGATAAAACCATGCTTAGACACCACATGTCCAAGGAATGTCATCGACTAAAGACAATTTCCACTTAGCAAACTTGGCGAAGAAAACATGATCTCTCAAAGACGGGAGAACAATCCTCAAATATTGTGCATAATTCTCTCTACTCCTCATATACACAAGGATGTTATCGATGAATATAACCACAAGGAATCAATATAAGGTCTAAAAACTCTATTCATCAAATCCATAATTGCAGATGGGGCATTAGTCAACCCAAAAGACATCACAAGGAACTCATAATTACCATAACGGGTCCTAAAGGCTGTCTTTGGGATATTCTTAGCCCAAATCATCAACTGATGGTAACCAGATCTCAAGTCAATCTTATAAAACACTATTGCACCCTGAAGCTGGTTAAACAAATCATAAATGTGAGGCATAGAATAACAGTTCTTCACCGTTACCTTATTAAGCTACCTATAATTAATACACATATGCATGTAGCCATCTTTTTTTATCACAAAAAACATAAGAGATCCCCAAGGAGACACACTCGTTCTAATAAAACCCTTATCAAAAAAATCTTGAAGTTATAAATTAGATCTTTTAGCTCAGGTGCTAGGCTCGAGATTAATAGAAAACTCAATCTCACAGGCAGAGGGATACCAGGCAGGTCAGAAGGGAACATATCAAAAAACTCATAAACTACAGGAATAGAGTCAAGTGATAGACTCTCCACACTAGTATCACATATATAAGAGAGATAATACTCGCAACCTCTTAAAATAAGTCTCCTAGTATGAACACATAAAATAATACCTATCAGCTCATGGTTAACTGTTCTTTTCCGTATGATTGAGGGTATATCAGGCTTGGCTGATGGTAGGATAATCAATCAATGCCTAGAATCATATCAAAATCCACCATATCTAGATTAATAAGATCAACATGAGTATCAACATCACTAATAGTCACAACACAGGATTTGAACACCAAATCCACTACTAAAATATCACCCACAGTAGTAGATACATGCAAGGGCATCGATAATAAATCCCAAGAAAACTCTAACCATGAAGCATAATAAGTAAAAACATAAGAATAAGTAGATCCTGGATCAAATAAACTAAGGGCCAATTGATGGCCTAAACAAATCATACATATAAAAACAACATTTGAAGAGTCGGCCTTGAGTATAACATGTATTTCATACAACTGATCATGCTCTCCACTTAGCTAGGATCCTGACCGACCTCCTATCCTTCCTGCTTGAGAACCTACTCAAGTAACCTAAAAATAACCCCTACAAAGCTAAGAACCACCTCTAGCTGTATGATAAATTGCTTTAATAGGGGGAATACTCTGGGCTAAAGCAATAATCACCCCACGACAAGGGAAATCTTGCAAATAGTGACTAGGAGCTCCACAACTATAACATGATGCCTAAGCTTAATTAGAGCTAATAGTCCAAATAACCTAAAATAACCAAAAGATCTAGAATGACTAGATAATGAACCTCTTGAAGACTAACCACTGCCCTTACAAGGGTAATCACTAGAACTAGACCGACCTCTATCAGTAACTTTAATAGTTTTCTAAACAGGTCGACTAGGATAACTTTGAGACTAATAGGGTGGACGTGGAGAATATCTATGATGAAATGGCTACCCCTAAATTAGGAACTACTACAACTCCCCCTGAAACTGCCCTAATGCGTACGCCTCTTATTGCTATCCCCACAGGCCTTACGATGTATCTCCTCCACGGTAAGCTGAGGATGATTAGAAACCTTAGCAAAATACCTACCTATAGTGACCAAACTTTAAGTAGACATATGAAGGGGAAGTATCAAGCCTCTGGCAAATCAATAAACTTTTTCATACTTAGTTCTTAGAATAGAAGTTGCATACCAAGCGATCTCATGAAAAGCCTCATACTTTACTGCTGTTACGGAGCCCTGATCCAATCTAAAGAACTAATCCCTTAAAAAATCCATAAGGTTGTGAAGAATATACTTCTCTATGAATATCTTAAGAATTGAGTCCATGACAAAGAAGAAGATCCAGCAGGTCTAGAAATAATATGAATTCTTCACCAATATCGAGTAGCTAAGTCAAACTAAAATATGGTGTAAT